>NC_045443.1:113743582-113835463 GCF_002776525.5 Piliocolobus tephrosceles
CACACACACACACACAACATAAAGAACAGCAGAAAAAACATGCTATTAATAAATTCACATGTAAAATGCCACAACAAACAGTTGGAAATGTTATTTCAGGGGAGCAACTCAAAGAAGAGAGATGGAATTTAACTTGAATTGCCAGGGAAGACAGAGTGGGTGGGAAAGAGAGAATATGAGCAAAGAGAAAATGAGTTTAGACTAAGCTAGAATTGTGAAGGGTAACTGGGTGGATAAAATGGCTCCTGCTGGGGAGCAGAAACGCTAGACAACGCTTGGGCGATTCCTACACAACTGACACACATTATGTTCTTCTGTTGGACAGTGCTTCACCAAAAGTAGTTTAACCAAAGTATATACAAGAGCAGAGTGATTTGAGACAAAAGAAACTATAAGTCAAGAGACGCAGGTAGAAGACAACAACAACAGACCTGACATTCTATCAAGGAGGCAGCGCCACCGTTTCCGTAATATTTAGTATTTAATTTAGCACTCAGTTTTCCATGATATTTTTTTTCTTTTCTTTTCCTTTTTTTTTGAGATGGTGTTTCACTTTTGTTGCCCAGGCTGGAGTGCAACGGTGCGATCTCGGCTCACTGCAACCTCCGCCTCCCGGGTTCAAGTGATTCTTCTGCCTCAGCCTCCTCGGTAGCTAGGATTACAGGCATGCACCACCATACCCAGCTAATTTTGTATTTTTAGTACAGTTGGAGTTTCTCCATGTTGGTCAGGCTGGTCTCAAACTCCCGACCTCAAGTGATCTGCCTGTCTCAGCCTCCCAAAGTGCTAGGATTACAAGCATGAGCCACTGTGCCTGGCCTATGATATTCTTTAACCATAAATATCAAGCTATTATACTTCAATCTTATACAACTGTTAATAAAATCCTAAATGAAGCATGCAGCCACACTTAATAGACAGATTCTGAGAGACAGATCCTTTAACACTCCACAACAAATAGTTATACTGTTATAATATACATTACGCATTTTCAAAAATTTTTCCTTTGACTCCATAAAAGGATAGCAACAGAACCACAATGCTAGTAAATACCATATTTTCAAATTCATACCAAAATTATGGTGATTTCAAACATTTGGCAAGACTACTTCTTTAAAATTAGAAAATAGCTGATGTCATTATTTTAGGGGTAATATCAGTATACAATATGACATTTCTTATACTGCCCTTATGTAGAAAGATTTATAGTGGAAATACCTACCTTATTTAATGTAAATTGTGTAAACAAAAACTGATTCATAAATATTTGGCAAGCTTCCTCTAGTACAAGAAATTACCAAAATCATAAAAAATTATCCTTAATTTTTTCTAAATATTACTACCACCAGTTTCACTAATAATGGCAAATAGCTACCATTACACAATAACCAGATGTTAGGTTCTGTATTAGCTACTTCATTTATGCTATCTTATTCAATCCCATAAGATTCATCTACAAAAAAGGCAAGCTTAAGGTGAGTAATTTTAAGTTTAACAGAATTTATTATATAATCTTTTTTATTAACATTTTAAATTGCTTCATTAAACTAATGAGGAAAAAAATGTTAGAAAACAATGTGTAAAGTCAACCAAAAGCAACAGTATGAAACTGTATTCTTAAGCATCTTTTCAGAAATGAATACTCTTGTTGAAAGAGAAATGTTCTGAAATCTAACTCTAATCTGTAATGCTTTCCCCCTGGTGCCAAGTTGCTACGCAGATGCCACAGTCAGAAAATTTTACCAAGTGTGATCACACTTTTCAAAGAAAGGACCCCATTTACTAACAGCACACTATGAACCAAACAGGCAGCCATCCCTCAATCGCCTCCATTCCCCTTACAATCATATCATCTGCCTTTCACAGCCTTGTTTGCTCACCTCCCAGACCTTTCTTCCCCTTACTGGTCTGTCTCATTTCTCATCATCCTACCTCATTCTGCAAAAAAAGTTCATAAGGGCTGTTAAGAAACATTTGTATAGAACACTAAAAGTGCATCAGGAAAAGGTTTTATATAAATGTTAACTCAAAATATATAATAAAGATCTTTTATGTCTATACATTTTTTAAAAGATGATACCCTCCTTGACAAAGGATGGTACGCAAAGTTTTACATCCTAAAATACGTATCAGGTTCCCCTGCCAGTAGTACAAACTAGTTCCTTCCACTCCAACATGACACTCCCTTTAAAAAAAAACTATAAATTCTGAAGAAGATATTAAAAACTGCAAAAACCTGAGATACCAAATGTAGGCAGATGCTGGGGGAGGGGCAAGAGTTTACCACCAGAAGGAGGAAATGGCACTGAATCAATCATCATGATAGTTGTCCATCTACCCCTCCACCCTCCTTTTTAAACAGTTTGTAGCATAGGGCAGACTGAACCACAATAGCTAAAACTGACAGAAACCCCACCTTGGGTCTTAATGGCAAAGAACCAGAGGACTGAGTTAAAGAGCCCACCGCTGCTAGAACAGAAACTCTGGAAAGAAGAGAATCAGAGACACAAACTCTGCCCAAATCTCTGGCCAACTCCTAAATTACTGCATGGTGCAGGCTCTCAACAGCCTGGGAAGGTTAAAACAGTGGTTTTCAACCAGCGGTGACTAGCCCTCCCAAGGAACATCTGGAACTATCTGGAGACATTTTGGGTTGTCACCACTGAGGGAAGAGGGTGTGACTGGCATCAGGTAGGGAGAGATCAGGGATGCTGCTGAACATTCTACAATGCACAGGACAGCTCTCACCACAATTATCCACCCCATGAGTCAACAGTGCCAAGGCTGAGAAACCCTGGGATAAAAGAAGCCCACCACAAAAGAGACAATGTCTAGAGTCTGAATTCAGTCAAAGTTAACTCCTTGTGAAGCAAGAGGGGAGGGGAGGGGAGGGGAGGGGAGGGCAGGGGAGGGCAGGGCAGGGCAGGGCAGGGCACGGGAGGGCAGGACACGGGAGGGGAGGGGAGGACCAAAATTCAGCCAAAGTTAACTCCTTGCTTAAAAAAGAAAAAAAAGAAAAGGCCAAATTAACAATGTTCAAACATAACAGAATCCAGAGTCTCCACACTATATCAATGTTCAGAATATAATTCAAAATTATTCAACATATGAAAAAAACAAGAAAAATCTAACCCATATTCAAGAGAAAACAAAACCAACGGAGAAAATCCAAACTTTTTTAGTAGCAAAAATCTGTAAGCAATTATTGTAAGTAGCTTAAGGATATAAAGGAAAAGTGCTCACAATGAATAAACAAATACAAAATGACAGCTGAGAAATGGAAATGATAAAAACGGTCCAATGGAAATTGTGGAACTGAAAATGACAATATCGAAAATAAAATATTCACTTTCCAGTTATTTAAATCTTTCAAAATCTGCCTTCTTTTATGTCCACACCATAGTAATGTTCACTAAATTCTTTTCTATAAAGATGGTATATCACTGTGTTGCCCAGGCTGGACTTGAACTCCTAAACTCCTGGACTCAAGCAATCCTCCCGCCTCAGTCTCCATGGCATATGCATATAGCTAGGACTATATGCATATGCCACAGCACCCGGCGATTTTCACTAAATCTTGACTATAATTACATAAACCAGAAACTAAATGGAAATGAAAAGGATGATATCATCTAAACAACCATTTGATATTATTAAACCAATGGGTTCAGTCTGAAAACATACCATAAGTATCCTTTTAGGATTAATAATACAGGTGGCAGAAATATATGGTAGACTGTAACAGGAATTCATAAGTAATAATCTCAAGATTCTTAAACTTTTAAGCCACACTGGAAAATCAATTTATACTTAGTACAGCTGAAATTTTCCAAATTAAAATTAAGACATTTCCCTCTTGCTTACACAGATGAATTGTTTTCTCATTTTGTAAATACAAAATAAATGTGGAAATGAAAAAATATAGTAATAGCATAAAAATAGGAGCAGTCATTTCCTTCAGACAAGTCTGTTTTTAACTTGCCATAAAATTCCCCCCATGTTACTGAGATGCCATGAAAAAGGAATGGAAACAACCTTCCAGGCATATTCATTTTTAACACTTTCTCTAAATTCTAAGATACTTCAACAAAGTATGCTGAATTGAGCTACATTTACAAAGCAGAGGATAAAACATTCCTTTTTAAAATGTAGTCAACTTCTAGAGTAATCCGTTTCATTAATCTGTAATAACAATCTAGTTGATATACTGCAATATCATTCTATGGTACTTAGGCTTAGTCTATTATTTGGTCAGAAAAACATACCAGGAACAACATCCTAAATGAGGCTGAGATATGAGTAAACTGAACAGTACTTCCCTCATGCTACCAAAAGGTTAAACTTTGAACCTTTATTCATACATGCTCTGAAGCTTCAACTGACTTTCTTTCCAACAGGGAAAGTGGCTTTTGGCTAAAACAACCTAAGCAAAGGTGAAAAGGTGGTCACCTCTGTAATAAAAACTGAAATTAACACCTCAACTCCCATTTGGTACCTACAATTTCCCCTCCCATTTCTTAATCTGACTATGAATATCGTTACTCGAGTTAACACAATCCTTCCCTCTCTACACACATGTTCTTTTAAAATTTTCCAACTTTTGGGAAGAATGGCATCAAATCTCCAGCATTGGTGAATACAGGAGTTACTTTCTGCTTATAGCAGAAGTAAATACAATGAAGGCAACATGCCCTAAGTGGTAGAGGAAAAAAAAAACCAAAAGATATGGATATATACAGAGACATACATGGATAAGACATGTCCAGACTTCACCAAATTCACTTCACTTAGAGGATCAGAGAATCTGAAAGCTAAAGGACAATTTAGAAATAAATGCTAAAACTGAAGTCCCAAGGGATTCACTAAGTCCCACAAGGTCAAATAGTTAATGGAAAATCATCTATATTTCTGGATGAATGGTCTACTGAACAAGGAGAGATTTGTTTCGGGCTTGGTTTCAGTTATCTAGCAGGAATTTAAAAAGGAATTACAATAATGTTATTCTCTCAGTCTCTCCAGTATATTAAAAAACAAGGTATAGGTCAGGTGTCATGGCTGACGCCTGTAATCCCAACACTTTGGGAAGCCGAGGCAGGTGGATCACCTGAGGTCAGGAGTTCGAGACCAGCCTGGCCAACAAGGTGAAATCCCGTCTCTACTGAAAATACAAAATTAGCCAGGCGTGGTGGTGCATGCCTGTGATCCCAGCTACTTGGAAGGCTGAGGCAGGAGAATTGCTTGAACCTGGGGGACGTTGCAGTGAGCTGACATCGTCTGGGCGACAGAGCGGAACTCTCTCAAATAAAAAAAATAAAAAGAATTTAAAAACAAGGTATATCTTTTACTATAAAAAAGAATTTTAAAACCAGGTATATCTTTTACTATAAAAAAGAATTTTAAAAACAAGGTATGTCTTTTACTATAAGGTATTTTCAATCATTCTTGAAAATAGCATATATTTAAATATATTTTACTTTAAAGTGTAAAAATCAGTAATTAATGTTGACATATACTGTTTAGACCACTAAGAGCACAAGTGAAAAATAAAAACTAACAGTCATAACTTCTTTTAAGGTATTAAGAAAAAAAGAAAAAACTAGAAGAGTTAGCTAGAAGGCAAATACTGTATTTAACTATTATCACCTCTGGTTGAAGTGGTCTTTCAATTTAACATTCCCCTATATATGTTTATGAAACTACAGAGCAAAGTACCTGGTACACGGAAAATACTTTTAAAAATTATAGCTACTACTATTAAGCTTTAACACAAGCCCTTATTAAGTGTTTGTCTGCTTCCTTCCTGGAATCAACAGTTTTGTGTTTTGCAGCTACTTGTAAAAAATATGGCAAGAGTTCTACATTCAGTATCTTCACTTCAACTCCCATTTATAAATGCAAGCTGCTGCAATCGGAATTTCACCACTTGAAACTGCCCATGTTAGAGTCACCATGACTACATAATTACCAAATCTAATAGTCTTTATAGTACATGTTTTACATGCCTCTATGGCAGACACAGGTGATCAATCTTGAAACTTTAAAATTCCATGGTTCTGGTAACGCCAGTCTCTCTTGGTTCTCATTTCCAGTTGACTCTTCAGTCTCCTTTATGTATTCTTATTCCTCTACCCATTCTACAAATGTTGACGATTGCCAAGACTCTAATTTCATCCCTCTTCTCACTTTTCACACAATCCCCAAATACATTCAAATGGTAGAATACTGTAACTCCCTAGATAGACTCGCAGAAAATGACTAAATATTTTACAGAGCTACAAGAAAAAAAGCTGTAAAACTACTATGCATGATTACGTAAGTCCAAATTGTCCCATTAATATTTATCTATGGATTTCCCATCAGCAAGCCCTTGTTAACAGACAGGCACCACATGTGCAAAGTAAATTTATGAGGAATAGAGAAAAAATTATAAATAGCTACTGTTCTCATTTTTCTAGACACTACAAAGAGGCTTGCTTTACCGTTCACATTTGAAGTGTCTGCTCACCTTCTAGACTAGGGATCCATTCACTGCCTTCTTATCTGGGCATCTCTACAAGCTAAATAACACAGATGACTGGGCTATAATAGAGTTTGGGGAGAAAGAGGAGGATGGAGAGAAGGCATATCACTCAAGAGCAGGGCAGGTTTGCCCATGAGTCAGTGACAGCAAATTAATTCAGAAAATGGAGTACCAGGTTGTTATCTGTGAGGAGATAAAGGGGAGGATAAGAAAGGAAAGGAAACGAAAGTTTCAAAATGCTAAATATGGTTCTCCTACATCAAAACATTTCTGGTATGAGCTAATAATGTATTGCTACACAAAATACACGCTTTGCTATTAAACCAAAAAATGTATTTACATTTCTTAAATATGTACGTTAGGTAATGTAAGAAAATAAAAAGGAAGTTTTAAAAAGTCCAGAGTTAAGAGGAGAAAAGACAAAAACCATACAGTAATATACTTTCAGGGTGTATGGGTATATGTGTGGTGGGGGTGTACGTGCACACGTGCTATCAGCACATACAAAAGTAATTAGAATATTTGAAAACATGTGATGCTCTCTGGAGTTATCACCCAAGAGCAGAGTAGGTTTGCCCAAGAGTCAGTGACAGCAAACTAACCCAGAAAAATGAATTAGCAAGTTGCTATTTTTGTTAACTTAGCTTCTGTATACCTGGTACCAAAAAAGATCAAAGGCCCACTGTTATTAAAGGCAATAAACTATTTGCTAAAAATGACATTCAAAGACTAAAGTGTATAGATTTCAAATTCTCCAGTAAGAAATGTGGATTGAAATTAAATGAGAAAACAAATGCCTTCCTAATAGAGAGAACCTGCATGATTGGAATAATTTCCAAATGATTTTAAAAGAATTTATTTTTCACTGGTTTGTTTTAGAACATATTCTGAATGCAAAAGCTTTTTTTCAAGTTCAACACAGACCTCAGAAAACAAAAATGTTGTAGGTTTGATTTTAGTTCGTCATCACTCTTGAGGGCAAACCCAAAGCTGTCTTTTCTACTTAATCTTTTCCCAAGGACATGAATAACAAAAGATGTCAATATAGAGAAAAAATTATATTGAATGAATTTCTATGTTTCTAAAACTACCTAATCAAATACATATGTTTAATATATAATATGTAAATAATCTATTTTAGAATTCTCATGAACATCAACTCATATCAAACATAAGAACTCTTTTAGGAGTCCATTAGTAAATGAAATCATAGCACACAGCACAAGAACTTTAAAGGAGTACAGAAAAATTATAGCACAAAAAATCATATGCTATTATTCCAACAGGGAGAACTCATTCATCAGTATTTTTTTTCACCATGATTAGAATATCTAAAATATGCAGTATGACAAATCAGTAATACTAATAATCAGTAATGCTAGTAATCCTAGCAAATAGATACTATATCTATATAGCATATATATCATATACACTATATGCTAGGATTATAGGTATTATATATAGATACTATATGCTAGCATTACACTATACTTAGAAATAAGAGCTTTTCTAAAATGTAAATTTGTACATTTAATTTATTTAGCACTGGGCAACAGGTTTTCCTCTCCATTAGTCACTGAACAGATCTGTTCCAATGTACCAAAAAAGACACAATTAAACTTAAGAAAAATTAATTTAATTCATTTCTACTTTCTCTCAACTAAATTATAAACTGCCACATAAATTATCTAATTTAATCTTCACTATAATCCTCTTAAGACATTATGATTTTCAACTCAATAACAATCAAAGTTCAGCTGAGATAAACAGTTTGTCCAAAATCTAACTTGCAAGTGGAAGAATAAGATGTGAACCCAATTCTCTTCTAATGCTAAATGCTCTGCTCCACAGCATGACTGTCCATTTAAAACTGTCCATCTCAGACATGACTACTGAGATCCTATTTCAACATCTACCAAGAGGCTCTATTTTCCACTCAGAGAATAAAAGAAGGAAAAGGTCATTATACCTAATAAAGTTTTATTAAAGCAAATGCCAATTTTTAAATTCATCTTTGGTTTAAATTTTCTAATTGTTAAGCTTTTCTGAAATACTATTTCAAAATAATTTACATTTCTGCACTGTAGGAAAACAAAGTCCCATATTCAATCATGAATATAAAGTCTAAAATTCATTCAATCACAGTGCTCAGATATCAGCAGCCTCCCATTTACATTGAATCAAATTCCCGAATATATTACATGCATTATTTACATCAGGCTTGCTAAAGTTATGAAGATTTTTGGAGCCTAAATGAGTGGAAAGATATACAAACTCTATATAAAACTGGCTGATAACTATATTTGACTTTTTAACATTATTTTTTACTATTAACATATGAATTGCTACTCCTTCAATCCCTATTTTGTATCTACATTTCCTCTTCATCCCCAGTGGCTGTCAAATCATCCTGTATTTTATGATCTCAAGATATTTTATGACTAGCTCAGTTAACTCACCAGTGACACAATCTATGCTAGGCATGGACAGATGCACTCAGAATGATAAAGAAGGTCACTGGACTAAAGCACTCCATATTTAACTCCGCAGAGTCTTAAACACCTCAGAAAATTTAAATTTAAGTCCTCTGTAAATTTAAGAAGAATGCTAAGATTAAAAGTAAAAACCAAAGGCTAGGTATAAGGGCTCACACTTGTAATTCCCAGAACTTTGGGAGGCCAAGGTGGGCGGACTGCTTTGAGCTCAGGAGTTCAAGACCAGCCTGGTCAACATGGCAAAACCCTATCTTTACAAAAAATTTAAAAATGAGCTGGGTATGGTGGTGTGGGCCTACAATCCCAGCTACTTGGGAGGCTGAGGTGGGAGGATCACTTGAACCCAAGAGACAGAGGTTGCAGTGAGCTGAGATCACGCCACTGGCACTCCTGCCTGGGTAACAAAGCAAGACCTTGTCTCAAAACAAAATAAAAAGTAAAAATAAATAAAACTAAAAACCCATGAAACACATTAGTTAAGCCGAATCAATATACATATACATATAAGGAAAAAAAATCCCATTTCATCAAAGTATCTGTAAACAGAATCAAACTTTTACACATCCATACACATTGCTACTTTTTAAAGGATTCTCAATGTACTGAAAAGCGAAAATGCTTCAAAAAAGTTTATGGTGATTTGACAAAGAAAACTTCCGGTCCCTAATTTATCTGCTTTGAAAATTCTCATAAATCATATTTGGTTAATGAGAAGATTCCACAACCATTTCATTAAAGATTTAAGGCAGACAGGTTGAGTGAGAAGACTACTAATTAAGTCTCTGCTAGAAACTAGGAAAGTTACGCAAGCAAAGGTTCCTAATGAGGCAGGAGTTTCCAGATGAAATTTTGCAACCAAAAAAAAAAAGGCCTAATCTTAAAGCTACTATGTAAGGCTTACGGGCTCTAATCTGCACCCAGTACCTGGGACACTTAGGGCAAGTACACTGATAATAAAACAGAATCTAAATTGAATACCATGCTCATCAATAATGAATATCCACCATCAACTTATGATTCCAACTATGTGTATGCTACATTCAGAGGTAGCTAAAGTAAATTTTAAATTTTGAGGGTTCTGTTTTCAGCTTCTGGTGTGACTGATCTAAAATTCCACGTCTGTACACGATGGCTAAAAGTTTAGGACTGTTTAGGAAAGTAATTCACAGTTCTGGTTCTACAATCCTCAAGGATGTGTTGATCTTCTTTAAGGGGCACCGACGAATTCCACAAAAATTGTCACCATGTCTTCACTGTATTTAAACTTATGCCATATAACACTTTTAAAAAATTAATGATGAGGCCAGGCGCAATGGCTCACACCTATAATCCCAGCAGTTTGGGAGGCCAAGGCGGGCAGATGGCTTGAGCTCAGGAGTTCAAGCTAAGCCTGGGCAACACAGCAAAATCCCATCTCTATCAAAAATAAAAAAAAATTAGCCAGGTGTGGTGGCACACACCTGTGGTCGCAGCTACTTGGGAGGTTGAGGCGGGAGGATCACCTGAGCCTGAGAAGTTGAGGATGCAGTGAGCAAGATGGTGCCACTGTACTCCAGCCTGGGTGACAGAGTAAGACCTGGCCTCAAAAAAAAAGTCAAAGATGAGGAAGGAAAATGGAAAATAACAAAACAGATTATTTCAATTCCAAATAGTATAGTAATATGTGTTTGAACATGAGTATATTGGCAATCACCTTTCTAATCAATCTTCAATATTGAATATAAATTTAATAATATAGTATTTAAGAACACTGTGATCCAGGAATCTATTTGAGTATATCTAAACTACTAACATTATTAGGAAATAAATAAAATCAATAAGCTGTTCTCCCACCCACAAGGCCAAAGAAACAAAAAAGCCAAGAGCATTCTAAAGGCTCACCTTTTGTTGACTGGCTTTTCATCCTTTTCGTAGGGTCGGACAAACCATTTCCCAATCCTAACGAAGTTCTTATCCATTAGGCACCTAAAATAATGACATCAAGAATTACTTTTATAGTATCAATAACAAATCAGTAAGTCACTGAAGCAATACACCAGATGAGATACATCACCAAAAATAAAAACACCACCAATTAAACTATCAAAATGTTGTATCACTTAAAAGTTTTACGTTATACTTCCCAAAAGAACTCTCGGACACTGGGCATAGACTCTTATGCCCACGTAAAAAGAAAAATGTAAACGCAAGTAACAAAATAAATTGATGTATTTCTAAAACATCTTATACTTCTGAATTACTTCAAATAAAATCACACTTCTGCATAATTTCAATTCTTGCATCATCAAGAATGTTAGGAATATAGCATTCCTTAAGAGAACTTCAGAGATATTCATCCAAGCCACCGACACCCATCTTCCAAGTTTTTTTTTTTTTTTTTTTTGAGACAGAGTCTCTGTTGCCTAGACTGGAGGGCAGTGGTGCAATCTTGGCTCACTGCAGCTGCCACCTCCCAGGTTCACGTAATTCTCCTGTCTCAATCTCCCAGGTAGCTGGGATTATGGGTGTGCACCACCATGCCTGGCTAATTTTTGTACTTTTAATAGAGATGGGGTCTCTATTAAATGTTGAGCCAGGCTGGTCTCGTACTCCTGGCCTTAAGTGATCCACCCACCTCGGCCTCCCAAAGTGCTGGGATTACAGGTGTGAGCCACCGTGCCCAGCCCATCTGGCAAGTTTTAATGCTGGTTTTTTTATTTTTTGGCTTGGCATGTGATAGGCAATGCTTTTTATGTGACAGTGATCTCAGTGACAAAAATACAGCACAGCTTTATCTTAGGTATTTTCTTTTTGTAGGCACAATAAAGCACTTGATTATGGCTTTGCGAGAAACAAGGAATTGCAATTGTGTCTTCTATAATGAATATTTGCTCTACTCATATACAAGCTGTGGCCCACTTCTCTATGTCATTTTAACATCAAATAACAAGGTATTCTAACATGTATTTTTGAAGACATGTTAAATGGCAAGTGAACCCAATTCTTGTAACAATAATACATACAATTCAGCTGAACTGACAACAATACAGAGAGTTATGACCAAGTTCACTCATGTACAGGCAAATAACAACTATATCTTAACTGTCACCTGGCCAACGGTGGATGTCATGGATTGTAAGGAATATAACTGATTTTAAAAACATAAAAATGAGTCTGGGTGTGGTGGCTCATGCCTGTAATCCCAGCACTTTGGGAAGCCGAAGCAGGTGGATCACCTGAGGTCAGGAGTTCGAGAACAACCTGGTTAACATGGTGAAACCCCATTTCTACTAAAAATGCAAAAAATTAGCTGGGCGTGGCTGTGCACACCTATAATCCCAGCTACTCGGGAGGCTGAGGCAGGAGAATCACTCGAACCCAGGAGGCAGAGGTTGCAGTGATCTGAGATCACGCCATTGCACTCCAGCCTGGGAAACAAAAGAGAAACTCCATCTCAAAATAAATAAATAAATAAATAAAAATATAAAAAGTGGGAGGACATGGGGGAAATGTGTATACTTGGAACTAGTGAAATACAGTTATTTTTAACAGTATTCAATGAAATTCTACATATTTTGTAAGAAAAGATGTCAGAAGACTGAATGTGATTCTTCTATACAAGGTTCTACCTACCAGCAAGAGTTATATAGCAATTCTTTACTTCATATTGAGGCAATTCTGCACATGGCTTTTGCCTCTGTAATTTCCATACCATCAAGGAGGATGGAAACAATTCAAGCCCTCACCCAACTCATTACAGGTTAGATGGGTTAGTAAATGGTAATAGTTTCTGATGATCACAATGGAACTCCTTTTGGGCACAGTAAATTTGGAGAATCAATGTACCAAAAAGTCACTGGGCTCAATTGGTTTTACTTTGAAAATAAATTTCTACTGCAATCTTCATTGTTCACAATGAAGAAAATCACTTTCAGAGTAACCAAATATGTTTTCCTAAGCTTATAAGTTAAAAAAAATGCTTTTTAGGGGTAAAGGCTGTGACTCCATTAAATTTAGAATAGGAAATATGGCACACCCACTCAAGGAGGAAGTACTCAAGAAGCAAAACTGAAAAAGTATCTCCACAGTTTATTCACTAGCTAACAGACTTAATTATATTTTTTATTAGAGTACATATAAACATATTTCCACTAGAACTCTAGTGTTTGATACCAAGTTTCTGCAATAATATTATCAATAACTGCTACCAGAATCACTATACCACCACTACCTGGTTGATTACCAGGCACAGTATATCATTCAATTCTCGTAATAGTAATAAAAGATGGGTGTTACAATGGCAATTTTTATAGATGAAGAAGCTGAGGCACAGTGAGAATGTCATCCAGATAATAAACAGCAAAGTTGCACACAAGCCCAGGTATACCTGATCACAGAGCCAGGACATCTAATAATTAGCATACACCAACTCTCATGCTGTCACATTTCTTCCCTTATTTCTTAAGTCCAAATGTACCTTGTAAATTATAGGTCTATTTAATGTGATAATGCTTCTTTATTCTCCAAAAGCCATTGTTAAATTGAAGGTGTATCTTAAAATCGATAATGCTAAGAATAAAAGCAATAGGGCACGTAACAGGTATGGCATCACATCAAACATTGAACAGTCTTCCAGTAACACACATCCTCACTTAGAAAATACTGTTTTTAAAAATATTTATTTCCTCATATTATGTCTTGAAGGTCAAAATTCAAAAGAACCATTTATCCAATAACAAATCATAAATTTACAGTGTACAGAAAGAAAAATCCAAGGCTATAGGCAGTATAATATGAAATAAAAGCAGATAAAATATCTGTGACTAAAAAGAACAATGTGTGAAAGTTTACCTGCTCTTCTATCAAATAAATCACAAATTCTATATGCTGACTTCATTCCAGAAAAAAACAAACAAGGTCTGGAAGGTGGAAGAGCAGTGCACAGTCAGGACCACTTAATGACAAAAGCAAAAGGCAAAAAGGCTGATGAAAACGCTGTCAGAGAGTCCAACACTGTGTGACTAGATCTTGAGTTCCCACTGCAGGTCACATTTCTTCGTCAGGCAATGTCAACAAAAGGTTGTTATACACAAAACAGCCATGGAAAATACTGATGCTTCAATCTGAAAACCATGTGTTTCCAAATGAGAGTCACAAATAACTTACATGATTTTTCATTTCCTAATGAGTTTCCCTGTGATCGATGATTTCCCACACAATGAAAGGAAAACATGACAGCAGAGAATTGCGTGAAGTAGTGTTTTCACTCAGTTTTTTAAGTATTGTGGCAGAGACGGGAGATACACACAGAGTCCCTCCAAGATTAGGCAGTATAGAAAGTATTTCCACATGGTTATAGGAAGAGGTGAGAGAGAAGGTGTGCCTTTGCTAAGGAAGACCTAACTGATACATGGGAATATGTTGACTCAACAGTAGCCTATATAGAGGCACAAAGTCTTTGGTTCTCAAATGTTTTTGGGTCATGGATCTACAGTTTTTTAAAAAATTGGCTGGGCACGGTGGCTCACCCCTGTAATCTCAGCACTTTGGGAGGCCAAGATGGGTGGATCACCTGAGGTCAGGAGTTTGAGACCAGCCTGGCCAACATAGTGAAAGCCCGTGTCTACTAAAAATACAAAAATTACCTTGGTGTTGTGGTGGGCACCTGTAATCCCAGCTACTCGGGAGGCTGGAGCAAGAGAATCGCTTGAACCCAGGAGGTAGAGACAGCAGTGAGCCAAGATCACACCACTGCACTCTGGCCTGGGTGAAGAGGGAGACTCCGTCTCAAAAAAAAAAAAAAAAAAAATTAATGAGCCAGGCATGGTGGCTCAGCCCTGTAATCCCAGCACTCTGGGGGGCCAAAGTGGAAGAATAGCTTGAGGCCAGGAGTTTGACACCAGACTGGGCAACATAGTGGAACTCTGCATCTACAAAAAAACACAAAAATTAGCTGGGTGTGGTCACGCACACCTGTAGTCCCAGCTACTCAGGATTCAGGGAACTGAAGTGGACAGATCACTGGAGCCCAGGAGGTCGAGGCTGCAATGAGCTGTGATGGCACCCTTGCGCCCCCGCCAGGGTGACAGAGCGAGATCCTGCCTCAAAAACAAAACAACAACAAAAATTAATGAAAGTCATTATAAATTCTTTCCTCAGAAAAATGTGTGGAAGAGCAAAACATTGCTCACAATTACATAGGGTTGGTAAACTATGAAGCATGTCCTTGGCTCTGAATTTCTATATTAAATACTACCACTAATGTCTATTAACCCTGCTTTGGCCTGAAATCTCTTTCTTCTCCCTTCTCCTCTAATTTGAATTCTATTCATTCTTTCTGTCCCGGATCAAGCCTGCACACTACTCTAACATCTACAAGTCAGCACTTTCACCACTGAGTTGTAATGATTAAGTTCTACAGCTTTATTCCCCGATAAAACTATCAGTTCTTTGGGGGTACAGACGGTGTCTGTCTTATTCACTGACAATATTCAACAAATATTTAACTACCCATTATGTAACATGCTTAAATGTATGCTCTATATTGGGAGGTGCTCAATAAATATATGAGAAATGAATGCCATATACCAAGGAGTATTTTCCTATTCATGTAATGCTGGTATTTTTCTTGTTTATAATCAGTAATCATGGGTAGTCTTGTACAGTTAGTTGAATTTTCTTATGTGTATGTATTCTTGCTAATGCAACATTGGTGTTTGAGGGGAAAAAAATCTACAAATTTCACTTCTTTATAGCCCATCATATCCCACTGAAGATTAAAATCATAGCAGATTCATAGACACTAAAAAATGTTTAGTATGACCAGCACTGCTGCCCAAATGCTTTAATGATATTTTAAAGAACATAATTTGCAAATCTTTTAATGACAGATAATTCTAAGATATAAAAGTTACATCAGAAATATAATTTCCCATTTTTAAACTCTATCAATCTTTGAGGCTCAAAATTTACACTTAACTTCACAAATAAATAAGTCAAGCAGACACACGACACACTCCATCTGCCAAAAATTGTTTCAAATCAGTATCATCACAAATAGTGTTAAGACTATGTATCAATTAACCCTGGTTCTCTACTCAGTAAGTAATCCTAGTCATCATTATTGAGATTTTCTGAATGACTTCACTCTCCAAATATGATATAATGCTCTAAAGTAGTATAATATTATCTGGCAAGATCATTGTGATACCAGATTTACAAAATGGTCTTTAAGCAATAGGAAATTATTTCTGTTCCCAACCCCCACCACTTCCCCAAAATCACTGTTTCAAAAAGAAAAGAGCTGCTGAAAAATGAAAATGAAATCAGGCTGTGTGTATGTGTGTACCTAATGTTTCTGTGTCATGCCATATGGCTCTGAATAATTAAGCGCAAATGCAGCCTGATTCCAAAGTTGGCACCCCCAAACTCTAATCCGAAAGCCACAGGCAGATCTGACGTAAGATTACAAATGTCACCAGAGCAGCCACAGCCTAGCTCAGGAAGCCATTTCCCAGATGAGACAGTTGGGAGGTATAGAAGGCAGCCCACCACTAGCTCTGTTCTTTTCTGGGCCCTTCAAATTATTTAAGCATGACAGTTTTCATAGATTTCGCTATCATAACTGCAACAAAATTACATCTTCTGTTAATCATGGAGTTACAGGGCAGTTCATATAGAATAATTTTACATTACTTCATACTAGAATATCTCCACCAGCATCAAAGCCTTTTGCTCACCATTCCAATCCAAATCAAATATATATGCAAAGAAGTCTCCTTCCTAGAAACTACAATGCTCCCAAATCCTAACCAAATAAAATAAACCTATGTAATAGAGGGGCTGAAGAAACTTTTCCCAAGTGATCCCTATATTTTCATTTTCTTTTTCTTTTGAGACAGAGTCTGGCTCTGTCATCCAGCCTGGAATGCAGTGGTGTGATCTCGGCTCACTGCAACCTCTGCCTCCCAGGTTCAAGGGATTCTCCTGCCTCAGCCTCCTGAATAGCTGGGATTACAGACGTGACCCCCTACGCCTGGCTTATTTTTGTATTTTTAGTAGAGACGGGGTTTCGCCATGTTGGTCAGGCTGGTCTTGAACTCCTGACCTCATGATCCACTTGCCTCAGCCTCCCAAAGTGCTAGGAGTAAAGGCCTGAGCCACCGTGCCAGGCGATCCCTACGTTTTCTTAGCTTTAGGCTACTACTGTGCCCTAGTGGATATAATCTCCTCTTGCCAGGCAAGCCCTATTAATCCCATCCTCTCTAACATGCCTGTCTGGTTAGCCTCTTTCACAGGCCCAGCCTCACCTGAAATGTCCATTCTAATGTAATTCCTAAAACTTTATCTCTCCTCTAGTTTTAAACTTTCAGTGTCTAATCTCATTCTCCAACTACCAAATTATGTACTTATTTATTTATGTTTAGACACAGGGTCTCACTCTGTTGCCCAGGGTGGAGTGCTGTGGCAGATCAGAGCTCGCTACAGCCTCAAACTCCTGGGCTCAAGCCATCCTCCTGCCTTGGCCCCGCAAATAGCTGGGACTACAAGTGCACATGTCACCACAATCAGCTAACTGTTATTTCTTATTTCTTTACTTTTAATTTATTTTTATTTAGAGATGGGGGTCTCACTTTGTCGCCCAGGCTGGTCTCAAACTCCTGGCCTCAAGTAATCCTCCTGACTCAGCCTCCTGAGTAGCTAGGCTTAGAAAGGCACAAGCCGCTGCTCCCAGATCATTTTTTTTTTTTTAATTTAAAGTCTTAATTCCTTCCCTTGACCAAAAAATATTCAATAAATAGCTGATTAGTCTCAGGTTGAATGTTTCTTTCTAGACATTTACAAACAGACATGTGCTTTCAGTCACTTGTGTCTACGATATTTGTACTGTCTCTTTCATTAAAGTATATGCTCCTTAAGTCTAAAGACTCATTCTCCTACTTTCTTTAGAGAAATAAACTGTTATTTCAATAAAGTTGGTATTTATTGATTACTGATTTCTTGCTCCTGTTATCACATTATACCCAAGGACTCTCAATGTTACAGTATTACCTCACGATTGCCTCAACTAGGGTGGTACGTCCTACCCTGCTCTAGTGAATATGTAATTCTGAAATCCCTTCACCACCACATCCAAGGCCATTGTTCATTTGCCTTTTTTTTTTTTTTTTTTGAGATGGAGTTGCACTCTTGTCACCCAGGCTGGAGTGCAATGGCACAATCTCAGCTCACTGCAACCTCCGCCTCCCAGGTTCAAGTGATTCTCCTGCCTCAGCCTCCTGAGTAGCTGGGATTACAGGCATGCACCACCACACCCAATTTTGCATTTTTAGTAGACAGAGTTTCATCACGTTGGTCAGGCTGGTCTCAAACTCCTGACCTCAGGTAATCCACCTGTCTCGGCCTCCCAAAGTGCTGGGACTACAGGCATGAGCCACGTGCCCGGCCTCATTTGCCCTTTGATAATCACCTCTATTGCATCATCTCTATTACAATAACACAACATATTGAAAGATAGGAAGAGACAAATATAATGCTATTGTTATCACAATTGTAATTCCAATTTTCCCCACATTATTTTCACTGTATTTTCCAAGTAAAATATCTTAACTCTAAACACTGAATCTTGGCAAACAGAGTAGCTCTGGGCCAAAGGCAATTTTACAGCTGTGTTATAAACTATCATGGGGTAAATACACTAACAATACACTAGTACAGCAGCACCAGCTCACTGCTCTTAAGAGCCATTATGTTTTACAAGTATCAGATACCCACAGATTAAAGTCTCCCTAAGTAAGTATGGACATGATAAAGCGTAACAGCTTCAAAAGACCCAAGTAATCTTCTCTCGTATGCAAAGCAATCATTTGCATTTTAGAGAAAAAAAAAGAGCTTTCTATTGAAATTAACTTATATATTTTATTCTAAAAAGTTAAGAAAATTTAAAGTATACTACTGCACATAATGCCAATTTGACAGCACCGTGTCAGACCTTTTAAGTATTTCTACATAGCTAGAAAAGCAAGACTTTCCTAAGTCCCATATGTGGTACAAATCACTGAAGCAATAAGAAAAACTCTTCAAAAGTTTCTGAACTGCACATATTTTCTGGCTTTTTAAAACCTTTTACCTCCAATATTTTATTTTGATAGAGTTAGGTGAAAAGGATATGGCATATTATGAAAACTTATACTAACTATCCTAACAAAATAACAGCCATTAGGTCTGCAATACTAAAAATGCCAAATGAAGAAACTCTTGAAAAATGACCGCAGATTTTTTCTTCCCCATCATCTATTGATAGCCAAAGTACTTTCCCCTAAGGAGTGTGAGGCAATCTGAACTTAAAATACAAAGTGTAACCTTTGAGAAGTTCATCATAAATACCTAACAAAATTTCCCTAAATTGAAGACTGATGAAGAACAATCTGAACTGGTGCATTATTAGAAAGGGGGAAAGGATAGAAAGAAGTAGAGGGGACTGACAGAGACTCTACATAAGTAAAAACTACATTAATGGGATTTCATCATTCTGGGCATTTTTCAAACAAAAAAAAAGATAAGTGATCATTAAGAAAATAGAAGCACATTTACTTTCTCAAAAGAGAGGAAAAACAAGAGTAATTGCATGATCTAAAACTATAAAATTCAGAATGTCTAAATACTCTCAGACACTGAAATTCTAACAAATTACAAATAAAAAAATGACAAAAAGAAGACAATAAGACTCAAAGTTTTAAAAACCAGGTATAAATATAGCCATAGGTATGTTTCAGAAACGTATCTGTTTCAGTAACATAAGTGGCCAGCTGTCTGGAAGACAGATTACAGTAACAGAAGGCGAAGATAACTCAATTAAGAGGTATGGTAGATATATTCTTTTCCCAAAGGCATACTATCCCAATGTATATACTATATAAATAAATGCTATCCCTTTCTGTCCCACTGATATCAAGCCTGGCCATGTACTTTCGGTATCTTCCTACTAAAAGATGATACCTTGCCATGCATTAGATTTTAAGCTTGGTGCTGAATGTCTTGGCCAATGAAATGTGAGCAGAAATGGGATATACCATTTCCAAGGAAAAGCATTAATGGGGGACTATGTGCTCTGCCACTGCTCTGTGCTCTCTACCATGGACCCACCAAGTCCTATTCAGGAGGGTGCCCTGTCAATATGAGTTGTGGAGGGAAGACGATATAGTACTATAATCAATTACTCACAATGAACACGAAATAAACCTCTATTGGATGAGCTAGTAAGATCTTGCAGGTCTTCTGTTACTACTGCATAACTGAGCCTAACCTGACTGAATACTTCATAAAATATTTATGGTATCCCGAAGCAGGCCAAAATGAAGAGAATGGGACCAACTGGATGGACATCTGGAAGGCAGGCAAGAAAAGGTGAGGAATTCAACATTATATATTAAGAACCACAAACAGAAAAAGAAAAATTCAGGAGGGTCGAGATATCAAAAAGGCCATCACATGGATGCAGAACTAGTTGTGTTATAAATGATCCCAAAGAACAGAGTTAACAAAGAAATGAAAGTTAGAGAAAGATGGACTTCTGCTCAGTGTAAGACTTTCTAATATTAAGTACTCTTTAAAGATAAAAAGAACTCTTTGGGAAACTGTGCTTAACAAAAAGTATATATCCAGTAAAAAAGATATTATAAGGCCAGGTGCAGTGGCGCACGCCTGTAGTCCCAGCAATGTGGGAGGCCGAGGTGGGCAGATCACTTAAGGTCAGGAATTCAAGGCCAGCCTGGCCAACATGGTGATACCCCATCTCTACTAAAAATACAAAAATTAGCCAGGTGTGGTGGTGGGTACCCGTAATCCCAGCTACTGGGGAGGATGAGGCAGGAGAATCGCTTGAAACCGGGAGGCAGAGGTTGCAGTTAGCCAAGATTGCGTGACTGTACTCCAGCCAAGGGAACAGAGCGAGACTATGTCTCAAAAAAAAAGGGGAGGGGGGAAGATACTATAGAAAGGGATTCCAGAATTACTTGGGCAAATGGGATTCCAGAATTAGTTGGGTAAATGGACTATGTGACTTTTAATGTTTGTCTCCAACTCTGAAAAGGTAGTATCAATACTTCTGTTAGCTAATATCAACAACAGTTAATCATTTATTGAGCTCTTAAAATAAGAAAGGTACTGTGCTGAGCCAAATAACCCCTCCCTCACCATGTTACTGGTGAAGGAACAGGAGCTCAGCAGGCTTTAGTCACTGGCATGTGTCACACACTTAACTGGCAGAATTGAGACCCAAAATATCTCTTATATCTGAAGGAAGTGAAGAAAAGGACTTAAACAAACATGTACCCCGAAAAAGAGACATAAAATTAAAGCTAACTATGTTCTCTTCTGTCTGATATCTTTAGGGAAAATGCTCTTGAGCAAGTAGCAGTGACCTTTTCAGTGTTTTTAATGGACTGACCTAGCTAGATATATACAATATAGTTTCAACAAATACTGAAGAGTTACAGGAGAGCTGAGTAAGTGAAAGATGAAAATATTTGAAGTCACATTACCACAGAATTTAAAATATTCTACACAGCATCAATATAAAATTAGCTCGGCACCAATCAATAGCAATGACAAATGAAATTGTATTATTCTGTGAGAAATTTCCTTAATTTCTATAGTATTTTTCAATAACTCACTTCAGCAACATTATTCTGTATGCAATAGAACTTGCAGCCTTTTGGAAAGAAGGTCAATTTATATGGCTCCTGCTTAGCTGTGAGAGATTCTCAAGGTAGTAAATGAAATTCCCTTTTAATTAAACCTATCTTAGGCTTAAAAAATAAAAAGCAGAAATAATAGATCACAATACAAACTTTGTTAACATGCAAACTAAGGAAAAAATGGCTAGGGAGCCACAAACACTCTCCAAGTGATAAAGTCCTTGATGATCTGTTTTAATAGCCTCAGTTCGGCTGGGCGCCGTGGCTAATGCCTATAATCCCAGCACTTTGGGAGGCCAAGGTGGGAGATTCACAAGGTCAGGAGTTCGAGACCAGCCTAGCCAATATGGTAAAACCCCATCTATACTAAAAATACAAAAATTAGCTGGGCATGGTGGCACGTGCCTGTAGTCCCAGCTGCTCAGGAGGCTGAGGCAGGATAATTGCTTGAACCTGGGAGGCAGAGGTTGCAGTGAGCCAAGATCATGCCACTGCACTCCAGCCTGGGCAACAGAGTGAGACTCCATCTCAAAACAAACAAACAAACCAAAAAAACCCCTCAGTTGTAGCTTTCAAGCCAGAAACTCTCAATAGCCACATCTTAGCTGAACAGAAATGAAAAGGCATAATATAAAATTGCCAGGAATTAGATAGTAAACTGTATCTCAATAAATTCATATTATAAACAGGTTTGTCAAAGACTACAACAAATGGTTGTACAGATATCCAACATTTTGGCTTCCCTGGGTCTCACTGGAAGAATTGTTGTGGGCCACACATAAAATACACTCTAACACTAACAATAGCTGAGCTTTTATATAAAAAAGGGGGGGGAGGGGGCTGGAAGCCATGCATAATTTTCATGATATCCACCACCACAGATAAGCAAGCATATATTAGCCCTTCCAACTTCTGTTGACAATGAATAAACGGAGCCAACAACAATCATTTAAATTTGCTTTCCTATCTCATAAGCAAGGTAATTTTCATTCACAGAACAAAGCTATAAGTTTTGATAAGAGAAAATTACCTTAAAGAACAACAGGATTAGTACCATTTTTCAAAAGAATCTGAAGTCATCCATACAAACTGTACAAAGATGGTTTGATCATTATTTTCTAAAAGAAAAGATGTTTTATTTGTTTCAAAATTAACTCCTGTAGAAGGGTTCAAATAGAGCATTCTGGAACTACTTTAATGAAATTTGAAAGAATACAAATCAAAGTATGTAAAATAATAAATTTACAGTGAAAACAGTTACTAGCACTAACAGTATGGGAGGCATTATGTGGCACACATGATATATATTTATTATCCAGCAAAAGCTCACAGTACATGGTGTCCTGTACTTAATTATTATATGTTAACTAAGGCTTAGTGAGATTAGGGTAACTGTCCAAGACACAGACCCTGAAATAAAGCCAAGGAATACCAAAATTCTTTAGAACTATCCCAAACTTTATATGTCATAATTTCCTGTCTTTGTTTGTTTGTTTGTTTGTTTGACACAGGGTCTCACTCTGTCACCCAGGCTAGAGTGTAGTGGCACCCAGGCTAGAGTGTGGTAGCATGAACACAGCTCACTGCAGCCTCAACCTCCTGGGCTCAAGCAATCTTCCCACCTCAACCTCACAAGCAGCTGGGACCAGAAGTGCACACCATCATGCTTGGCTAACTTTTAAAATTTTTGTAGAGACATGGTCTCACCATGTTGCCCAAGCCGACAATTTTCTTGTAAATAATAGTTTAATTTGACCTGACTTCAATTTCCAACAAAAATTCTGAATTCATGAGCTAAAAATAAATGAATTACCTGCATTTCCCCTCCCTCCCAGTTTTTCTGCTCTTCTAATTATCTTTCAACAAAGAAACATGCTACCATTGCCAGTACAAATCTTAAAAGAATATAATTCATCTTCGCACTTGTTCGTATGCTTCTGAAAGGAATAAATCTCGATATTTTAAAAAAACACACAGTGAGCTACAATTTTAAAATACACTTTGTTCCACATACCTTATAACTTTGTATAAAAAGAATTGTGCTTAAAGTTGTGTTAATTATTGCAGAGATATCAAGAGCTTTATTCTGGTACAGGATTATGGCAACAATAAGTTTTCTACATTTCCTTGGATAGAGTTTGTGTGTACTTTTTTTGTTCTACAGTGGGAGACAGAATTACCAACTATTTCGAATACTTAAGAGTACTCAACTCTTAAATCAATGGTTCCACATTCATACTACGCCTTAGTAACAGATGATTTCTAGGTCTATTCCAAATCACAGATTTGGAGGAGCACTCAGAGGAGCTATAGTTGAGAATGAGAAATAGAGGAATCCTCGATGAGAAAAGTCTTTCTGAGCAACTGAAATAACATATCAACTGTAGCTCAAGTATCCTAAGCAGTTATATTATAGTGGTAACCACCCTAGCAAACAGCTTGGATAAGAAACTGGAAAGTCCTTTCAGCTTTGATTACCTGAAAGTACTACATATAGATTCAGGAAGAGAAGTAAAAAGTTTTTCTCATACAAGCTCTTAATGAACCCATTCTTTGTCAGCTACTTCTCCCCTCAAAACACTATTCAGAGCCTGGAACATATCGTTATGCCAGAAAGTAAGGGGATGCTCCAAGGATGGGATCATGTCAAAAGGTCACAGGAGTGAGCCATGACAAAGAGGCTTCCTCTGACCAAACCTGGAAGAACTTAAGCATCAAAATAAATGATGGTAAAAATCAACTATAATCCATTGAATAACAATCCATGGGTTCCAATTTACATAGCAAGATAAATAAATAGGGAAATAAAATGGAAGAAAATGAAAAAGCTCTTCCTTACAACAGGATGCTGACTAATAAAAGTAGAAAGAATGGTGGCATTTGAAAATTAACATTACAACCATAATGGTAATAAATGATTTACGCAAGGATTACCAATACAGGCTAAAACAAATAAATGAAAATTTGATGAGAAATAGAATAATTACACAATCTCATTGTATCTGGCCACAAATTACCTATTAATTACAAATAACAAAATTGACAAAAATAATAGTTAACAAAATACTTACTAGTTTATAGTGGAGAAACTTGACAGAACATTACCTCAGTCTATGAGCCTACTGAAAATACAACATCACTTCTATGGTATTCCTACTACTAATGAAAAGCATAACCTGAATTTAAGCATGAGAAAAGTATCTACAACTGAAAGTCAATGTAAGGTTTGAACTCATCAAAAATATCGATGTCAAGAAAGAAAAAAAAGGCTAAGGAACTGTTCCGGATCTAAAGAGACATGAAAACTAAATATAATGTATGATCAAGGATTGAATCTTAGGAGGTTAAGCTATAATGGATGTACCTGGGACAACTGATGACATCTGAATTGAACTACGGGTTAGATAATGGCATTTTATCAATGTTAAATTTCCTAATTTTTATTATTATACTGTGCTAATATATCTTTGTCCATAGGAAATACACACCACATACTTAAGGGTAAAAAAGAACATCAAGCTTGAGTTTACAAATATACAAATGGTTTAGGGAATACATTTTAAAAATAAAAAGTACCGTTAAAGGGCAGGGAGTATGGGAGGTCTTTGTACCATTCCCAAAACTTCTGTAAATTTCAAATTATATCAATAGAAAGAGAAACTAAAGATTTATATAATTTAATTTTCATACTAGCAATAAATCACTGCAAGTGAAAAGTTTTTGAAAATTACAGGAAACTCTCAGTATCTAGCAATATACTTGGTTGTCTGCAAACCACTGTCTGCTGTTCCTTCTCTTACCTTTCTAACAGATTGTGGATCGCTTTGAAGAGCAGCGTCCTACATTCATAGGAAAGGCCATTTTCCCAGAGTCCTTCTTCCACAACTGAAAAAAAAAAAAGAAAAAAGAAAAAAACAAAACAGTAAAAAGGACATCCAAATAAAAAGAAACTTTTGAAACATTTTTCTAAAGCAAAGTTCATGAGTTAATTTAAATGACTTAAATAATCTCACACTGAAACAGAGAGTAGAATTTAAGTATTTGCCCAAAGTTATAAAATACTTATGTACAAAAAAGAGTAATGTGTCTTGGTTTTAAAGTCTGAAATAAGAGGCATGGTGCAACACTCCTCCCATAAATGTCTTTACAGTCTGCTTCTTGAAAGTTTAAAATCATTTAAAATTCTCAAATTAATCTACTTAAGAGTATCAGAAAGACTAATTTTGTTAAATTTCTATTTAAGGGTAAGAAAGAATGTTACAAATTAATAGCAAAGTTATAAAATGTTTTATAGAAGGAAAATCAAAAGGAAAAAAATTCCAAAAGTGTCAGATTTACACAAATGTCTTTACATGTTTTGAAGGTCTAAAGGACATGATTTTAGAGACTGTCAGGAAATTACATCTTCCCAGAACATCAAATTTATTTCCTAAATTTATAATTTTGTTAATGTTTGACATTTTGTGAAGTATCCTGTTTGCCTCTGAAATATAACACTGAGCAACAAGTAACTCCAACACCAAAAGAATCCAACGTCTTAACAATGCCCCATGCATTCCTAAAATTCCTTTTATTTTCATAAATATATAAACAGATACAAAATGTCCTAGAAGACAATTAATTTCCTTTTAAATTACACCAGTTCAATGCAAGATAGCAAAAAACTGGAACGATGAAAACATTTACAGAAGAAAAATTTCCTCTCTTTACTTGTTATCTTGACAAAAGCACTCAGAGGAGAAAATTCTGACAGAATTATAACACACATTATATCCACAAGGCATATTTAATGCTTTTACCACACCAGCAGACATACCGAAATGCATCTCCATATTCTCAAATCAGACAGCATTTGAAAAACTACATTCGGCCTTTTATCTATTAGACTTTCTGAAAATTACAAAGCTGAATTTTCTTTTCTTGGTTATGTCAAGTAACTTTTTGTCTTCCTGCCTATGTGGCTAATCCTGATTTACCAAATTTTCCCAAAGCAATCTCTGTCTAAAACAGTTATGTTATTTATAGCAAGAGAAATAAAGTACAGCAAAGAGAAAAACATTCCTGCTAACAACTGGTAGTCTTTGCTCAAGACAAAACATTCCGAAATTTCCAACAATGCTCTGCAGGTATCATGAATATATGTTCCCTCTGACACATTTATCCTTTGGGTAGAACTTTTCTGGGTTTGAAAGAGAGTTAATATCTCAATAAAAAGAACACCCCGCATTAATTTGTTTTTCTTTCCGAATGTGTTTCACTGACCCCGAGGCACCATCAAGTTTAAGATAACCATTATTTTGCAAACCACCAGAAGAGAAGGTGACAAACTATAACATCATTCCTAACACAATTTTCACTTTCCAATTATTCAAAGAGCTCCTTTAAACTTATTGAGTCCTATTCATCATATTCCGCTATTATGCATACATAAAACAGATAATATAAGCAAAATAAATTAGTTAAAAATTCCTAAAACTATATCAATATTCCAAGTCTACCTCTTCTGAATCACTCTTCAACCCAGTCACTGATGCAGTATTTTCCTACATAATCATTCTCTGTGCCATAAAGAGTGCTGGTGATGCAGCATTTGTGAAGAGTGTACCACTTTTATTTCCAGAGTTTTCTTCCACTGGTGACATCTATTCGGCACACTGTTTTAAACTTCTGATATTAAAATCTTCAAATATACTTTAAAATGGGGGCTGGATATGGTGGCTCACAACTGTAATCCCAACATTTTGCGAGGCCGAGGCAGAAGGATTGCTTGAACTCAGGAGATCAAGACCAGCCTGGGCAATACAGCCAATTCCTGCCTCTACAAAAAAAAAATTAAAAATTAGCCGGGTGTAGTGGTACACGCCTGTTGTCCCAACTACTCTGCAGGCTGAGGTGGGAGGACTGCTTGAGCCCAGCAGGGTCAAGGCGCGATGAGCCATGATCATGCCACCACTGCACTCCAGCCTGGGTGACAGAGTGAAAGCCTGTCTCAAAAATAAATAAATAAAAAGGAAGGAGGGAGGGAGAAAGAGAGTGGGGGAGGAAGAGGGGAAGGGGGGGGAAGCAGGGGGAAGAGAGAGAGTGGGGGGAAGAGAGGGGAGGGGAAGAGAGAGAGAGAGAAGGGGGGAGAGAGAGAAAGAAGGGAGAAGAAAATAGAATAACAAGTCCCAATAAATCCCTAAGCCAAATTATCAACATTATGTCTCCTGCTGCAACCACCCTTTTTGTTTATTTTGATATACTTTATGGCAAATCCCACTCTTAAATACTTCAGTGTGCATCAAATCATATTCTAAGCAAGGTCTGCCAATTATCTCTTAAGTCTTCTTTGATCAAGTACTGCCCATTTCTTTTTTTTTTAAACATGCAGTTGACTTGGTGAAGAAACCAGATTACTTGTCTTAATATCTCATATTCACATCTAATTCCTTCCTCACGATATCATCATTTTGCAAGTTTTAATGTTGGTGTTACCTTGACCTTGTCAGAGGATGTCAAAGGAAAGTTTACAAACAGCAAACTCTCTCAAATCATTCTCACTTTGTCAAATGAAATACTGAGGTGTTATAGCTCTCCAGGCATGCACTGTGGAACACTGAACAATTAATGAGCATGCACAGGCAATGCCAACTTTATCACAATTGCTGTATGGCTGACACAATTTTAATAAATCATTAAAATTTAATCCTGATTTCTACAATTTTAAAATAGAACCCTAGAATAGACTTATTTCTTCAAAAAAAGAACCACAACAACAACAAAAACTTAAGAGAGCAATTAACCAAAACCTACAGTTAACAGCATACTTAGTGGCAAAAGACTGAATGAACGGTAAGGATGTCTGCTCTCATTATTCCTATTCCACATTATACTGGAATTTCATCCAATACAATAGGGCAAGAAAAAGAAACAACAGGCATACAGATCGGAATGGAAGAAATAATTGTCTCTATTTACATATGACATGACTGTCTATTAGAAAATCCTAAAGAATCAACAGAAAAAAAATCTACTAGAACTAAAATGGAGTTTAGCCAAACCACTGAATACAAGGTCAATAGACAAAAAACAATCACATTTCTATATTTAGGAATAAGTAATTAGAAACTGAAATTTTTTAAAGTACCATTTACAGTAGCACCAAAACCCATAAAATCTTTGGGTATAAATCTTACAAAATATGCTGAAACTACAATACTAACAAAAGAAGTAAAAAAGATAAATTGACCACAAACTAGAAAAATTCTTGATGCCAATTCTTCTCAAACCATATGAATCAACTCAATTCCAATAAAAACCCCTGCAGAATTTTTTATAGAAATAGACTAGCTAAGTCTATATGTTTATATGAAAAGACAAAGGAACTAGAACCACCAGAACAATGTGGTAAAAGAAAAATACAGAAGTACTTACATCAATCGAGTTCTAGGTTTATTATGAATTAGGATGGAGTAAGCAAGTCAGCACAGTACTGTAGAAAGGATATACATCAATGAGTTCAGAAATTGAGCCACAAATTCATTTTTTTAATTCAACAAAGGTGCTAAGGCAATTCAGTCAATTCAGTAAAGGAAGAAATGAAAAAGAACCTCAAATCATAGAGAAAAAGTAACTCAAAATGAGATCACAGACCTGAACGCAAAACCTAAATCTGATATTTCTAAAATACATAGGAGATAGATTTTGGGAGCTTAGGGTAGACAGAAATTTATTAGATATGACACCAAAAGCATGATCCATAAAAGAAAAACTGATAAACAGAGTTTCATCAAAATGAAGAACTTCAGCTCTTCAAAAAATATGGGAAAGTTATGTTAAGCTATGGAAAAGACATGCCACAGATGGGGAATAAACAGTTACAAATCACATATCTGACAAGGACTTGTATTCAGAATACGTTACTTTTTTTTTTTAATCTCACAACTAAACTACCAAAAAAACAAAACAATTTTTAAATGGGCAAAAGATTTGAACAGACGGTTCACCAAATAAGACACTAGATGAATGGCAAATAAGTATATGAAAAAGTGCTCAACACCTCATTAGTCATTAAGGAAATGTAAATTAAAATCACAATGCGATATCATTATCCATTAAAATGGCTTAAAAGAAAAACTGACAATTCTATGTGCTGATTAACATATAGAATACAGTAGCCAGAACTGTCATATTCTGCTGGTTGGAATGCAAAAACAGCACAGCCACTTTGGAAAAGGTGCCTTTGGCAATATTTTGTAAAGTTAAACGTACACTTACCATACAACCCAGCAATATCCCTTTGTAATATTGTGAAATATATATTTGGTCCTGTTTCCTGACATATAGCTCCTAAAATCCTTGAAATCTCTAGAGTGCTAAGAATGTTTTTTGTACACTAGTGGCTACAGAAATGACAGGGGGCCTAGATAGCCTCAGGATGAGGGCTGATTATCAGGGAAATAATCATGTGACCAGAGGGTTAGAACTTTCTATCTCAGCTCCCTACTCCCCAACCCCCACCCTGACCTCTAGGGAAAAGGCTGAAAGTTGAGTTGATCACTAATGGACAATTAACAACGATTTAATGAATCAAGCCTACATGATTATATAATGAAGCTTTCATAAAAACCCAAAAAGGCTGAGTTCTGACAGTTTCAAAATACTGGTCACATGGAGGATCTTGGAGGGTGGCGCACTCAGAGAAGGCATGGAAGCTCCTGCCCCTCCCTACATACCCTGCCCTATGCGTCTCTTCCATTTGGTTGTTCTCTGTACCCTGTGTAATAAACCAGTAAACGTAAGTAAAATTTTCCCCTAAGTTCTGTGAGCCATTCTAGCAAATTAACAGAACCCAAGGAGGGGGTTGTGGGAACCCCAGATTTACAGCCAACTGGTCAGAATCTTTGGCAGTCCAGACTTACTCCTGGCACCTGAAGTCCCACAGTCCTGTGGGACTAAGCCCTCAACCTGTAAGATGGGATGCTATCTCCAGGTAGACAGTGTCAGAATTGAATTGAATTAGAGGACACCCAGGTAGTGTCCCCTGCAGAACTGATTGATTACCTGATGTAGGGGAAACACCTGCTCTCCACCTCTGCAACATTTGGTCACAGAAGTGTTTTGTGTTGTGAGAGTACAGTAGGAGAAAAAGAGTTTGTTTTTCCCTAGAACCTTACATCCTTCTAGGTATATACTCAAGTTTGGAGGATGTAAGGTTATAGGAAAAAACAAACTCTTTCTCCTACTGTACTCTCACAACACAAAACACTTAAACTACAGCAAATGTTTATAGTAGTTGTATTTGTAAATGCCAAAAATGAAACCACCCAAATGTCTCTCAACGGGGGAAAAACAATGAAATATCTGTACAATGGGCTACTACCCAGAAATAAAAAGGAACTTCCAATAAAAGAAAAAATATGGATGAATCTCATTATTCTAAGTAAAAAGAAGCCATACCCAAAAGACTGTATGTTGTATGATTCATTCATACAACATTCCCACAAAAGGCAAATTTAAGGTACTGTAAACTTTTCAATGGTTTCCAAGGATGGAGGTGGTGAGACAGGTTGATACCAAAGGGACACTGGAAATTTCAGGGGTGATAGAACCACTCTATATCTTGATTATAGTGGTAGTTACACACCTGCATACATTTTGTGCAAACTTGCAGAAATATTATTTACTAAATCATGTATTACTTACTAAATATGGTAAACTTTACTCACAATCTTTTACTGTTCTAAATTATGAAAACTCATTTTACTATTGGGCCAAGTTTCTAGACTTAAGCCATCATGAATATGCTAATATTGACCTCTTTGTTTTCTTAGTGTTGAAAATGAGAACAGCATGTAATCAAAAGGACTCCTACTCTAAATTTATATATAAAAAGCATTTTTTTAAAATCCAAAAAACTTGGTATTTCTGTGATTAACCTGCATTCATAAAGTATTAAATCCAAAAAGAAAAAAAAAAAGGTTGAGCAATTAACAATGAAATTCAGACTGAAGTAACTGTTGCTAGAGCCCAATGTACAGTTATATTCTTTACTTCATATCAAATACTGTATATAATGCAAATGTAACAAAATATAAACACCTTAAGGCAATTTTTTAATTTTTTGAGACAGGGGTCTCGCTCTTTCACCCAGGCTAGAGTGCAGTTACATGATAACAGCTTACTGAAGCCTCGACCTCCCAGCCTCAAGCAATCCTCCTACCTCAGTCTCCCAACTTGCTGGGAGTTACAGGCATAGGCCACCATGTCCAGTTACTTTTTTATTTTTTTGTAGAGATGGGGTCTTACCATGTTGCCCAGGCTGCTCTTGAACCCCTGAGCTCAAGTGATACTTCTGCCTCAGACTCCCAAAGCGCTGGGATTACAGGTGTGAGCCACTGCACCCAGTCAAAATTTTTATTTTTTAAATGCTAAAAATTATTTTGAAAAATAATTTTACGGTCATTCTCATCTGTTCCTTTATATTCTATAAATATATAACACATAAATTAATACAAAGTTTGGGTACTAAGTTAATTTAAAATAGGAAAGTAGTAACACAAAATAAAACAAACCATACTACATTAAGCCCTTTCTAAGGAAAGTATACTAAAGCTTAGAAAACAATAGAAAATTATAAATTATAAGTTAACAAAATTTAAATATAAATCAGTAGAGATAATTTTAAAAGTATACAGTGTTTGGATTTAAATTTCCTATGTCTTAGATACGGTACTAAAAATTACATACACTAAAGATTCAAGAGTAATCGATTATAAAAAAATTATCATAAGCCAATAACCACTCTAATAAATACTATCAATTTAGGCTATGAAATTAAGGATAATGCATTAATTTGCTGACTCTTTCAATTTACTATCACTAACAAATACATTTGTCAAACAGAATGTAAATCAGACCATCCCTTTTTTTCTCATAATCAGAGTTTCCAAAAATACAGGAGCAGCATTATATGCTTCCATAAATCTCTAAAATTTCAAAATAAGTTAAATCTGCAAAGGCATGCTTGGAATCTAATAACAGATAATTTGATCAACATTAACTAGACAACAGTTCTTGACCGTGTTATGTGTCAAGCACCAGGCTAGGAACCAGGAATGCTCTCAAAAAGCTAACACATGTACATGCAAACCACTGGGAGGCAAAAACTATTCTGAATACTTTGCAGAACAGTTACTAAGCACAAAATGTCTTATATTTTAAATTAACAATTAAATAACATATAATCAAGGTTGGTTTTCTATTCAGAAAACAATCGTTCTTATTTTATGTGCCAAGCTTTGAATTAGGCACTACATATAAATGGGGAGGAGGGGGAGACTACTCACCACAACACTATGAGACAAAGTAAGAGACATCCGGCACACTTTTGTCACTCAGTGTTGGGCTTCTTCCTTATCACTATCATTAAAAGTCCTGGTTGGGATCAAATATAATCACCCCTAACAGAAACTAAAAATACTGATTCTCTCTTTTCCATCATCTCCTACAGTGTAGACAAGGACATATTATTCTAACCCCTACCAGATGCTCCTGGTCCACACCTTTGACTCTGAATCCAGGGACAAAAAGGAAGTCGATGGAGATATCTTGTCTGACAGCTCTAGAAACAGAGGCTTCCAGATCAAGTTTCTGGTACTAAAGTGCTTGGTGGTAGCTAACAGTAGCTTTTTCACTGAACCAGTTTTGTAGCGCTGATCGTAAAAGGGCCAAATAGTTGGATACCCAATATTCTTTTAATCAATTCCTTTTCTTAGTTTGAAGCTAAGAACTCTGATGAATACAGTTGATTCTAATCTCCATTTTATAAATGAGAAAACTAACAATCTTAAGAAGGCACAGTGCCTTACACCTGTAATCCTACCACTTTGGAAGATCAAGTGGTAGGACTGCAAGACTCCAGCTCTAAAAAAACTTTAAAAACGTAGCTGAATATGGTGGCACAGGCCTGTAGTCTTAGCTTCCTGGGAGGCTGAGGCAGAAGGCTCACTTGAGTCAAAGAGTTTGAGGCTGCAGTAAGCTATGATAGCAAGCCACTGTACTCCAGCCTAGGCAAGAGAAAGACTCCGTATCTTTAAAAAAGAAAAAAAGAAAAAAAAAAAACATATATATATATACACACACACACAATGAAACTTGTCCAAAGTCACATAACTAAGAAGTCTTAAGAATCTGTAGTCAAACTGAGCTACAGTCATCAGCATAAAGGGATCAAATCCTTTTATATCTACTACTACAAATAATAAATATATTAATTATTCCATTAACTGAATTCCTCAAGGGGAAGCAATTTATTTCCATAGCTGCTGTGGCTAGAACTTCTCGGATATTCATAAACATGCATAGAGTTGACTTGATTATGTACATTTCCAAATGTCATTGAAATTAGCACCAATCTAAAATTTCCTCACATCTACTTAAAGAGGATTAGTGGTACAGATGGGATTCAAATCCAAATGTTCTGACTCTGACACCCATGCTCTTTCCACTATACAACACTTAGTGTTAAGCAAATCCACTCACTCAACCCTTCTTTAACCATTCTTTTATTCTTAGCACTGGATAGAAAGGCAATGTTAACACTGAAGTTAAATTTTCCTTTGGTTCCAAAAGTTGGACCTAAAATTAATGTGTTCTAGTTACATGTAACTTTTTCAAAGGCTAAGTCAGACAAAACCACATTTTGGCTTTTTAAAATAATTTATCTCTCTCATACACACACACACACACACACACACACACACGGAGAGTAAGATGTTCTTCAGGGTAAAATACATAAAGAGGGACAGAGTAGTTAGCCTACGTTTCTACAAATGAAATGCATTCTCCCTTTCAAGGCAGCCTGAGAGAAAAACGACTACCAAAAAGTCTACAAGAAGGCCCTATCTTTACAAAACCTACAATCTCTCCACAGCATGCTGTCTCCATTCCAAAAGAAAAAATAAATAAATAAAAAACGGAAAAAAAGCCTTTCTAATTCCTTTAATCTTTCCAGTTTCAACTTAAATGCTTATAATACCTTAAGAATATAAAGTAGCAATAAGACTATCTCTATAGACTATGTTTATAAGTCTAATTATGTATAATGGGAGAATTTTCCTAAAATTTTGTTGGTCTCAAAAAATAAAGAACCAAGAGATCTAAAATGCAGGTAAAATAAATGTGTGACAACAGTCAATCAAAACGAGGAATTTCTAAATTAAAACATTCTCCTGCTGTTATTTTGTCTATTACAGTCAGATTAAAAACTAAAACTAAGTACTACTACAGCTGCCTATTTACAAAGAAAAACTATTTTGGCACTAAAGTTATCTCACTTAAATTAAAAAAGCTATAATAATAATGTGTTTACATTGCTGTTACTCAACCTATTTTACTACAGTTATCCTCATAATCAAATATTGAAACTGCAAAAGTAGTATATAAATTTTTTTAACAGAAAAGACAGTGTTTATAAAGGACAAATTTTAAATGGTAGTAATTACTGCTTAGTGCCCAAATAATTTTTCAAAATCCTCGTCAATTGTCATATAACTTCTTTCAATATGTCTCCTTACAGAATTAATAAGCTTATTTGAAAGAAAAAACACATTAAAGGTTCAGGGGGGAAAAAGTCAATATGGCAAAATATCAAAGCAGCATATACTTCAATGACTTTGTGTTTCCCAGCAGAGATCTTGGAAAGATATCCCTTCCAATTCCATAAATGAAACTGACATACTTTACTTGAAGTGGAAAAAAACGAGAGGAGGGAGAATGGAATAGGGTAGGGAGGAGCATAAAGATTGTGAAACCTTGAAGAAAATCAAGCTCATGCTTTTAGAATTCAGGTCACCCAGCCTTACACAGTTTAAAAGTAGAATTACTTTCAAAGAATACATATTTCCTCTGAGCTATGATACATATTTCCTTTTAATGTATCATATTGCAGCAACAGCTGAAATGAACGTCTAGACATCAAAAACACTTCTTACTCCCACCTACTGCTTTTTTACCTCAGGCATCAAAACTAATGAAACCTATTATCCAGAACATTGAGTTCAGCAACCGCATTGGCCACTGCAAATATTGGAGGTGGGGGAGGGGCACTTTCAGGGATGGCACTCCTTATTCAGCCATTAAAATTGTTGAAAATCAAATTTCATTCAAAACTCCAGAAATACAAGTAAAAGAAGGCACACGAAACAAGGACATTGTTTCCTAGTTAGATTTTAGTAACTAACAGCTAAAGACAGCATAGCTCTGAATCCAAGGTTTATCATTTGCCCACTGCCTTTGTTTTCAATTTCTACCTGAAACATATAAAACGCACTGTAGTGTTAAAAAAAAAAAAAAATCTTCTGAATTATTAAATCTACTTCCAAAATATACACTAACCAGATATTACAACAAGAAAACATGTATCCACTTAATCTAACTGCAGCAAATGAAGGATACCAAGATAAATAAATGATTTTGAAGTAACTGCTTTCTTAAAAACTGACTTACCAAAGAAATTGAGTAACAAACGAGCACGATGCTACATTAATTGTGAAAGATAGCACTTCACACACAAAAAAAATCCAATGACTTACAACACTACACCACCATGACTGATCAATTTATGCTGCCATCAGTGGCCTGGTAGAATCTATATTTGAGGTCATTAATAACTAAATGGACATATTACTTATATCAACTTCAATCTATTTAGAGCTCTGATTTCTCGAACTGCTCATGAGTTTAAAATATTCAGTATCACTTAACAAATCTATGCTGGAAATGGATTGTAACCTTCCCGATGTCAATTCATCAAACAAATAAGAATCATGGATAGAAGATATATACTAAAACGCTCCATTTATTTCAACCTATTTGCAACCTTAAATGATTACAAATATCGATACTATTTGGCAGACAGAAGCACAATTGCAATTCAAAATTTTAACAGTATAATATATTCCTAAGGAATCAGCATGGGTTCTCTGCCAGTTGCAGGATAACCAGAATTTTAATGACAGTTTCTACACAGCATTGTAGCAATTGAGACACCACCCAAGTTAGCATTTCAATGGATCACAAGACTCCCTGTAAAGCCAGCAAACTTTAAATTGAAGGAAACCATAAAACTAAATTTCAAGATAAACTGTACAAGGCCTTCAAAAGACAACTGCTACAGAAAACAGGCTGCAATGTTACTTTAATAGCTGCACATTGAAAAAGAAATCCTGCACAATGGCTGTTATTGACTTCTCAAAACCAAATTTGTCCCCATTTGCTACTTCTTTCAAATATTTTAAAAAATGATTACCATTTTTAATCTTTAAAACTATTAACATGCTCTTAATATGCTCTAGAATGTATAAACAAGTGTCTAGAAGGATTAAAATTAACAGTTATCTCTGCTAGAATAATGATTGTTTTCTCCTTTACCTCTTTGAGTATTTTCCAGATTTCATGACAGGCATTACTTTTATAAGCCTACATCATATTTGAAATAAATTTTTAAAATAAGGCTACTATATTAAACAAGCCTGTATGTTCAGAAATTACAAGGAAGACAAATATTTTTAAAACAGGAACCATCACAAGATAAATTTTGAGAAGGAAAAGCAGACATGTGATTCAGTTACAACATATACATTTAAATTCATCAATGCTACAAATAAACATTTTATAAACTTCCTCTAGGACAATGATTTTAATAAAGATGACTCAACTATTGATTTCAACACTAGCACAATTGAGCAGTAAAAATTTAAAGTATCTCCTTTCACTCTTCAGACACAAACTAATTTGAATAAAAAACACACGCACATGCACACACACGTGCACACAGAAGCTTGCTACTAAAATTCTGACAGGGCAAGTCCCCAAATTGCCTTTTACACTAAAGCTCAAACAGTTGTCTGTCAATGCTATTACTATGAGTAATCCTTGCAGCTGTAACTGTTTGAAATGCAGCTGTCTCGTTGGCATTCTCTCCCCACCCCCAGTCATCCAGCATTTCTGTTCTTGCTACAATAATCTTAAAGAGCATTTTACAGGAGGCTTAGCCCTCGCTGAGGGCACTCTACGGCGTGACCAAGAGAACATGGTAACACGATTCATTAGACACGCCTGGAGTGATAACAATGGTGCTGCTTCTTACTGCCTTTCATTTCGTACATCAGGCTGAGACTAATGCATTCTCGTTACACAACAAGCACATTTATAGACAGGGGAAAACTGTAATCACCTTTGATTAAGAGACAGCATATTTTTCCTATATAACCCGCCAGCCATACTGACATAGTAATTATTTTTTAACTGACAGGTTAAAATAGCAAATGTAGCAAAAATAACATCTGCAGAGAGAGAGAGAGAGAGAGAGAGCGAGAGAGAGAGAGAGAGAGAGAAAAGCTGACTACTGTGAAGACTTGGTGCACAAAGGTTTCTTTAGACCAAACTCAGTGCCATCTCCTTGAGATCTGATAGGAACTTTGACTTTTATTTGTTTGACAGTCTACGGCAAAAAAAGACTCACGGAAATTCATTCTATAAATCCAATTCTTTGGAGGCAGAAATTACAAAGTTATTTTTGTCACTGAAACTGTAATGACTATTGATCTATCTTCTTTCCACTTCTTTCACCATAGGACTTGAAAATTCAACAGTAGCATCCTTTTTTCCTATTATCTTACAACAAAATAATATTTTCTCTTTACTTTGTTATCTACTTTTACTAGATAATGTTTTTCTTTATATAAAATGCTACTCCAAGTCAGAAAAAAACCTGCTTTCTACTATACCACAGCTTTTAGAATGTAACTTTGATTAAAAACAAGAATGTAGAATCAGTAGATCAGTCTATCATTTCACTTAACACCCATCAATCGTTGTACCTAGTGAAGGTTTTAACTGTAAGTATAAAGGGCCTAATTTAAATTAGAAAAAAGTCATAAGCCACATTACACTGACAACATATAAAGTCAATTTTCTTAAGGAATTTCAAAACGTGAACCACCTTTCCACACACACAAAGGCAATCTTTCGTTGGTTTACACATGTGGGTTGCTGGGTTGTAGTTTATACAGAGTTTGATAGTTGACAGGAAAAAAAATATTTGTCACGAATTGAAAGATCATAGTCAAACCAAAATATTAGAAAATACTTTTTCATAGTTACCAGAGTCTGTATAATTAAGCAATTAAAAATAGTCTCTTTTTTAAGCTTTAATAACACTATTAATTTTTACACTAAGAATGTGCTACAAAAAACAATTTGCACATGTGAAAATCTGTTAAGACAGTAAAGAAACAAAAATAAGCAAATAACAGAAAAAGTTAAGTCTGGTTCATAAAACTTTGACATCTGAAATAGCTTTTCAAAAAATAATTATGTAGCCAGACAACGTGGCAGGAGTCCATATTCCCAGCTATTCAGGCTGCTGAGGCGGGAGGACACATGAGCCCGGAAATTCAAGGCCAGCCGGGGCACTATAGTGTGATCCCATTTCCATCAATCAATCAATCAGTGCAAACGGTTATGTACATACAACAAACAAATTTTTGTAAAACAGCAAAATGCTTGAAGAAATTTAAACAGTATGATTTTAGAGTTTTCTGACCTGTGCTACCACAGCAGGTTAGAAACTAGAAAATGTGTAGCCTAACTCTACTATGTCTATAAATGGATCACTGAACTCTAATGTGCACTTAAACACAGTGTATTTTGAGGAGAAGTTTTTATGTGTCCCGCACAATTTTAGAATTACACAAGCTTAAAATTTTCATCATCTGAAATCAAACAATGAGCCTTATTACAGAAGATAGCATCTATACAATTTCTACTGTCAGTGCCCAATCCATGTCTTTCTCTCTTATTTTGGTTTTCTGTACTGTGTAAAGTCATGACTCCCCCAAAATTAATCAACTTACTTCTGCATACTTAACTGCTTGTTTTCTTTTTGGAAAAGACAAAGTTAATCATCAATATAAAACATGTCACCACACATTAAAAATTTTTCTTTTAAAAACATTTCAGTTTAAATATATTCTTAGTAATCAGAACATTTTACTTTCATAAACAGCTATGGTTTACACATGAATTTCCATTACAATTATCTGGCTCTTACTAGAATCACAAATTACTATTCTCAACTTTTAAAAGACAGAATGTACAATTCTCCCTTCATGGCTTCAAAATTAATTTGTTTATGAATGCAAAAACAACCTATTAGAAAGCAAGAAAAGTTTCTTAAAACTTTAAGTTAAAATATATCCAGGAAAAAGTTGTCATTATCCAAAACTTAAGCCAAGAAGTTTCCAGCTCATAAGCAAAAAATTTATAAATGACCTAAATACACCAACACTGCCAATATTTTTACTTCATGTTTGTGTTTCAACACTACAAGATTCCTTTGCATTAACGAGTCGATATGAAAACTGCAAGTCCTTTAGGAAATAAAGGTCAGTTATTTACACAGTCACAGTGGCATGAATGAGTTCAATCCTATGTTCTTTCCAACACTGGCTAGAATGGCATTATTGATTAGAAAGTTAAGTGACACCGTTGTTTTGGATAGGGCACAGTCTGGAGCGGGGCAGGCCTGGGCGGCTCCCATAACACAAGGTGCAGTGGTTTCTTCCTGTGATCCTTGGTGCACTAGAGTCCTGTGGAAGGGCCCCAGTGAGTCCCTATGGCCCTTTCCATCTCCATTCTCAAGGACAGCTGCAGTTTTATCCAATTGTAGTTTTAGCCATTATAACTTAGGAAGTTCTATAGCGAGTTCACTTGAAAAGCTATTATAAATAAATACAGAGAGTTTGCAAAGAGGATAGTATTTGTAAATTACCAGAAAAGTTGAAATAATAAATCAAACCAAAAACCCAAAAAGCCTGAGCCACTGGGCAATGCTAACACTTCACTGGCTCTGTTGCTGCTTCTGCAGTTATCTTTACTTTCTTTGAGATTCTTTCCCGCTCAAATTGCGTAATTCTGACCAACTGCACTAGAATGTGGGAAAGCCTTCCAAGATAGATTCTGAGGATTTTAAATGTTTATAAAGTGAAGTCCTAACCAATCTACCCCTTCTAGTTACAAAACCCAGGACCCAAACCAACACTGGTTAAGCATTACAGACTAAATCAGTTTTGATAGGCCTTAGAATCTATCCACCATTCAGAATATATTTTTCATAGGTTAAAAAAAATGTATTTTCCAAATAATTAACTTATAAATTATCCTTTGAAACACAGGCTATCAATACTTTGTCAACTGGTACTTGATTATATTAATTCTTCTTTCCATAGTTTAAACACCAGCTATTAAAAAGTATAACAATAAAAGTTACTTTATCACTTAAAAAGACAGAGTTTTGATAGTGATGGAGTTTTCAAAGATTTTTGGTTGCCTGTAATATTTCTTGGGAACTATATTAGATCTGCTATATAATAACTCATTTCTTTTGTATGAAATTTTGTTTGTTATAATTCACTATTTAAAAACTTTTTTCAACTCCAGTTCAAAAACAAAAAATACATATGGGATAATAGTTTAAAAGTTCAACGGTATATATACCATGATCTCAACCTTTAAGATGTGTGCTTAAATATCTGTAATGGAATAAACAAAAATTATAATTACTATAAATCTTTAGCCAAACTTTTTATACTAAATTTTAAATATAAGTACCCCTATGTAATCCATTGAACAGTTAATACTCTAAAATATACATATATTCAAAGGCAGTATCACCCACTAAGAATGACTCAGCAGTTCAGATGATAAAGAAAATAGCCTAAAGAAACGCAGTAAACATAAACAGATGTTGTTTGGACAGAAGATATACTAACACTTTGTAAAGTACAGAAATTGTCATCCCGTTCTTTTATAATCCAGCTTTATCAAGAAGCAAAGCTTTTTAGTCTCCCTGCTTTCACTCAAAGCACCTGAAGTCTATTCTTCATGAGAGCCAAAGTAATCTTTTTCAAACCTTTAATTTACTATACTAACTAAAGCTAACTTTAGTTAGCTTCACATAGTAGCATCCTGCCTCTTAAAGCCTTATTTTAATGGCTTCTCATGGAATTAATAATCTAGTTAATAAGCTCATTACCACGGCCTGCAAGGCTCCACCTGATCTCACCTCTGTCTACCTCTTCCATCTCCCTCTGTGTACCCATTTCAACAGCACTGGCCTTCTTCTTTCCGACAAAGTGAGCTCAAGACATCTGACTTCCTTTTCCTGTACCTGGCTGTCTCCTCCAAGAGGCATTCCCTACCCGACCCTCTAATGTAAAGTAGTCCTGTCCCAGTCAGTCACTTTCTCATCTATTGCTTTGTAGCAGACAACTGTAAGAAATTACTCATTTACTACTTGTCTTCTTACCCACAAAGAAGAATGTCAGCATGATACGTACAAGGTCAATGTCAATCCTTGTGTGCTTACTATACTGCAAAAAACCTTCCACTGAGAAAAACACTGTGACCCTGAGAAAAACATTCAAAGTGGAGCAAAATGCAACCTAATATGATTCTAAGGATTTTTATACTATGCAAAATAGCCAAACAGACACGTTTATAAAAGACTTAGCTTTTCTTCCTACTGACAACTGAAGGCTCTTACTTGAACCCTTGAAAATCAACAAGATTAGAATGACTAATGAAGGGTATTCTTGAGGGAAAAAAAATTTTTTTTTAAATAAAAATACCACAATAAACTCACAATTTAAAGTAGTTGCTCATGAAGTGGGTCTCCTAAGAGGTTAATGTTTTAAAATCAGGCAACTTTAAATTATAAAACTTCTATCCCAATAAGAAACATTTAAAAATGGAATTAACTCTTTATTCTCTTTCCTATGTATAATTCATTCTACTTATCAACGCTATAGGCTATTATTATAGATGACGGCTCTTAATCACTATAAATTTACAATTTCCTATCAGTCGTGTTCATTGTATCTGAAATAACAAAATAAAGTTACACAATTATGGGGTGATATTAAATTAAATTCGTATTACACATTGATGTAAGTGCATGTAAACAAGAATAGGGCATATGTGTTCCATGTTCCATTCTATTAGGTACAATGAGTTAAGGTCCCTATAGTATTTATCATAAGCCACATCTACAAAGGTTGAGGAATCTTTTATTTTCCCTTGGAGAATGAGGGGGAACATAATGCAAAAAAGTAGAAAACTGCTGTAGAAGCATTTTTGTGGACGTTTTAGTAATTTTATGTTTATATTACTTTCTTCCTGGAAAATCAGCTTCCATATAATAATTCTCAAGTATCTCTGGCTTATTCATACACCACATTTTTGTGATTCTTTCTCACCAATTTTTAAAACAGAATTGTTTTTAATAAAGTATAACTCAAAGCCGGGCATGGTGGCTCAATCCTATAATCCCAGCACTGTGGGACGCCGAGGCAGGCAGATCACGAGATCAGGAATTCAACACCAGCCTGGCCAACACGGTGAAACCCCGTTTCTACTAAAAATACAAAAATTAGTTGGGTATGGTGGCACCTGCCTGTAGTCCCAGCTACTCAGGAAGCTGAGATAGGAGAATTGCTGGAACCTAGGAGGCAGAGGTTGCAGTGAGCCAAGCCTGCGCCGTTGCACTACAGCCTGGGCAACAGAGACTCCGTCTCAATCAACCAACCAACCAATAAAGTATAAGTTAGACATATGTACACCCATTGTAAATTCTCAATTTAAAAGAAAACAATGAAAATATTTATTTCATCTATTTGAGGATAACCCAAATATTATACTCTGAGACAGATTACTAAAAATCCCATTTTCAGGAGAGTTATTAATATGAAGGTGAAGAGAGAAGAAACTGAAATACAATGGCTCTTTTAAATCAGCTAGACAACTATTCACTATTCATATTCATTTTGTATCCTTCAGCCTGGAAAAAGCAAGGCCCTTTTTAACTTTCAATTAGTCATACACTGTCCTGTTTATTTTTTCTCTAACCATTTTGCCCCTTTGGAGGTGAACGTAAATTAAATCAAAGACATATAATAGACAGACAGCAATTTGGGAGTGGATTTTTGCCTACCCAAACCAGACATTATGCCTTGCCAAGGGAGCAACTCTGTATAAATAAGACTATTCACAAGATAGAAATGATCAGCAAAGGGCAGGCACGGTGGCTCACGCCTGTAATCCCAACACTTTGGGAGGCCAAGGTCAGCGGATCACCTGAGGTCAGGAGTTCGAGACCAGCCTGGCCAACATAGTAAAACCCCATCTCTGCTAAAAATACAGAAAATAGCTGGACATGGTGCTCTGGAGGCTGAGGCAGGAGAATCACTTGAAACCGGGAGGCGGAGGTTGCAGTGAGCTGAGATTTGTGCCACAGCACTCCAGCCTGGGCAACAGAGCGAAGCTCTTTCTCAAAAAAAAAAAAAAAAGAAAAAGAAAAAAAAAAGGGAAGAAAGAAATGATCAGCACATACCCATTTACCTCAAGGGTAGTCACCAAAACTTCAAAGTGCCATTAAGAACAGAATCAATGCTTTTGTCTAAAAGATCTCAGAGGCTCTATAACAGACCCTTGAGATCATAAACATTCATGACTTTCCAGGAAACCAATAGGTTTCTTAAACTCACAAAAAACTGCCTAAACATTTTTGATTAACTATGAAAATCACACTCTCCTTCTTTGAAAGTGATCACACTTGTATAAATTTAAGAAGAAAAATCTTGGCCACACTGGAATGACATAAAAATGTTTTATACTTGCTTTACTTTAGTTAAGGTTAAGAACAACTATTTTAAAAATAAAACTCTCCAGATTGTGCAGTTTCAATTTTCCACTGCTCATTTTCTATGACAATCTGACCAAGAATTCCCCACAGCCACCCGCCAGGAGGGGGAAAGAAAAGCTGATACCCTAAAACCTCATTCTCAGAAAAAAGTATCTCTGATAACACGTCTAGTTTTTCCAAAAATATTAATGAAAAGGTAATGGTATCATAAACTGAAAGGCTGTTTTAGAAATGAGCAAGTCAAGCTTGTCAAAAGGCCAGAAAGGACTTTCTGGAAAGAATGATAAGCATCTTGGAATCTCACTTCTCTCACACACTGAGCTCCAATCTGCAGCCTTTTCCCTCCGAGCCAATGCACTTGATGGGTGTGATAACAGATGGATCATTGTATCTGCCAACTTCCTGTGATGTACTGTATGGGGACTGATAATTTAGTGACTACAGAAGTTCTACAACAGACAATGCAAGCAATACTGGCATTCAGTAAGTAGCTGCATGCAGTCCTGTAACAGCCTGTAGGTGTTGAATATATGTGGATTATTGCACAATATAAGCTCTGAACAAGTATCTAAGGCATTAAAAAAAAAAACCCTTAAAACTGGGCAAGCTAAGAACTAACTAGAAAAATAAACAGGAAGGAACAAGTATATCTTATATCCAAAGTGACATTTTCACTTAAACACACATGAAAAACCTTTGAATAAAAAATGTTTTATTAAAGTTTTATAAGCAGGTTAACATAGAAAAATGCATGTATATTTTAAAAACATACATTGTGGCCTTGGTTTTCAGGTTTCACAATCTGAAGTTATAACAACCAAAAAATGTCTCCAACCATTGCCAAATGTCCTCTGGGGGGTAAAAGTCTCTCCTGTTGAGAACCACTGAAGAAGACAGTCTAAAGTTCCACTAGTTCAATTCTAATGCTTATTTTGGAGGGAAGGGAGGGATTATAAGGAAAGGAGATTGTTTATTTATGGAAATTATACACAAAATAATCAAACATAATCCATATTGTATGTGCCAGCTAAGCACGTATTATAATACTAAACAGAAGAAAGGCTATATAAAGATTCAGCATGCAAACTGTTCACCAGGTTGCACAGCAAATTGGAAAGGCAACTTCCATTAACCAGCATAAGAAGTATGCTTACTTCTCTTTGCAAAACAGGAAAAAATTAACAGCTCTGCCACAACACTGTGTACAAATTATACTAAAGGTACTTTCTTCACAAATCCTCATCAAATAAACTCTGCATTATGCTGGGCACAATGTACAGAACTGTCATCTTTAACACATGCTACGATGAAACTCTCTAGGTTTTAGGTTCTGGTTAAAAAAGAACCTTCACATTTATGTATACACATACGTGTTTGTGTGCATGTATCATTCAAAACCCCACTGCAATCACATTTTAGAAACAGTAGTACCAAGGTTGGGCACGGTGGCTCACACCTGTAATCCCAGCATTTTGGGAGGCTGAGCTAAGGAGCTAAGGAGCTCAAGACCAGCCTGGGCAACATGGCAAAACCTCGTCTCTACCAGAAATACAAAAAAAAATAAGGCGGGAGTGGTGGCACACCCCTGTAGTCTCAGCTACTCAGGAGGCTGAGGTGGAAGAATCACTTGAGTCTGGTGGCCGGAGGTTGCAGTGAGCTGAGATCGCGTCACTGCACTCCAACCTGGGTGGCAGAGTGCAACCCCCTCTCAAAAAAGAAAAAAAAAAGAAAACTGCCGGGCGCGGTGGCTCATGCCTGTAATCCCAGCACTGCGGGAGGCCAAGGCAGGTGGATCACCCGAGGTCAGGAGTTTGAGATCAGCCTGGTCAACACAGTGAAACCTCATCTCTACTAAAGGACAAAAAAAACTAGCCGGGCATGATGGCGGGTACCTGTAATCCCAGCAACTTGGGAGGCCGAGGCAGAAGAATCACTTGAACCTGAGAGGCAGAGATTGCAGTGAGCCGAGATTGTGGCATTATACTCCAGCCTGGGCAAGACAGCAAGACTCGGTCTCCAGAAAAAAAAAAAAAAAAAAATCAGTATCAAATTGAATACTACCGGCCGGACGCGGTGGCTCAAGCCTGTAATCCCAGCACTTTAGGAGGCCGAGACGGGAGGATCACGAGGTAAGGAGATCAAGACCATCCTGGCTAACACGGGCTAACACCCCGTCTCTACTAAAAAACACAAAAAACTAGCCGGGTGAGGTGGTGGGTGCCTGTAGTCCCAGCTACTCTGGAGGCTGAGGCAGGAGAATGGCGTAAACCCGGGAGGCGGAGTTTGCAGTGAGCTGAGATCCGGCCACTGCGCTCCAGCCCGGGCGACAGACAGAGACTGCGTCTCAAAAAAAAAACAAAAACAAAAAACAAAAAACTAGCCGGGCGAGGTGGCGGGCGTCTGAGGCAGGAGAATGGTGTAAAACCCGGAGGCGGAGCTTGCAGTGAGCTGAGATCCGGCCACTGCACTCCAGCCTGGGCAACAGAGCCAGACTCCGTCTCAAAAAAAAAAAAAAAAAAATTAAATACTACCACATTATTTTACTGGCACGTCTCTGGAACCTGCCACATGCACTCAAATTATTGGGCAGAGAATTAGTTTGTCATTTTTGCAGCAACTCTACCGTAATACCATTCTCTAAAACACAAAATCTCTTTTAAAATATTATTATTGGATACTACAAAACACTAGCATTTGGAGTAAATGTCCTACACTCAAACTAAGTACACTATTTCCATATGGAAATGTGATTTTCTTCTCTTTCCTGCTTGCTTCCCCCCCCTCCCCCTTGCAATTTCACTATATGCTAATCCTTAGCTACAAGGTGATAAGAAAGGGAAGAAACAGGTCGGGTGTGGTGGCTCACACCTGTAATCCCAACACTTTGGGAGGCTGAGGTGGGTGGATCTTTGACGTCAGGAGTTCGAGACCAGCCTGGTCAACATGGCGAAACACCGTCTCTACTAAAAATACAAAAATTAGCCAGGTGTGGTGGTGTGTGCCTGTAATCCCAGTTACTCCAGAGGCTGAGGCAGGAGAATCACTAGAATCCTGGAGGCAGAGGCTGCAGTGAGCCAACGCTGCATTACAGCCTGGGCGACAAAGCGAGATTCTGTCTCAAAAAAAAAAAGGGGGTGGGGGGGAGAGGAAGGGGAGGAAAGAAAGAAAGAGGAAAAACAGACTAACTGCAGGGAATGAAACAGTATCACTTGCTGCACAGTTGCAATTCTCTTGTTAGGAAAAATTAAAACTAATAATACTTGAAAACTATTAGTCTGATTTACTACTGATAACACCAGGCATAAAGAGAAGAATCTTTGATCATTCGACAGAAGAAAATGAGTGAAGGGGCACAATTATCTTCAAGTAGAAAAAGCCAATAGCAGTGTTCAAAAAAAAGAGAACCAATTTCACCAGTTTGTTTTCTTTTTACTATGTGAGCAGACTTGATTTTAAAATTTCCGAACTGTACCCACAAAACAGAGTACTTTATCTTGCAACACTTTCCCTGCCAGTCAACATTGCCTAAAACTCCAATATTGAGTTTTCTTCTACCTGTAGGACTCTTAATGTAAGTAAGAGGAGAAACAGGAATTGCTAACAATCTGGAAACTGCCTGTGCCTGAAGAAGAGCTCAATCCAGCATGACGGTAGACCAGGCTGGTACTGTTACTCTTGGTGCTGCTCAGAAGCTGGTCTTAACGGGCTCTAGGACCATGGTAACTCATGTGAGGCCCCCAGATACAGGCACACAGGCCCCTGAAGCCACAGTTCACGAGGTAATGGCATTACCGTCTGACAAACAATATTTTCCAAAGATAGCTCACAATATATCCCATATTACATGCCTTTTCTTACAGTGCAACACTATCAGTCTTCCTATCAAGTGGTAGGATCAATATTCCCTCCCCTGGATCTGGGTAGCTCTTTGTAACTGCCTCAACAAACAAAATACGGACGAAGTGACTATACGTTAGTCTCCAAGTCCAGAGTGTCAGAAACTGATAGTTCTCCACATCTGCACTCAGGAAGATCACTTTTGGAGTGCAAACACCCTGCTGTGAGGAAACCGAGTCCACACGGAGCAGCCACGTGTGGTTCTTCTGGCCAACTGTCTCAGTTGACACCCCAGCCAAAAACCAGCATCAACCATCAGCTATGCGAATAAAAACACCTTCAGAGGCAATCAGGCCCCAGTCTGATCGAAAGACTGCAGTCTTAGAGTCTTTCCAGTGGAGCCCTCAGACATCCTAGAGCAAAAACTATTGGTCCCTACTATGCCCTAAGTTCTGACCCCCAGAGTCCATAGGCGTAATAAAATAAACTGTTTTTTGCTACTGAGTTTTGATATTAGATGATATACACCCAGTGCAACCACTGTCCCAGGCAGAGTAGATTCATAACTCATTCACAAAAACAAAATTATAGTACTTCACACTAGTTCTGCAGTAACATAATCTGGATGATTATTGTTGGATGATAAATCATTAAGGTAGAAGTAGTACACTGAGACATGAACTAAATTTCAAAGGTACCCAACTTCATTTTAGTAAGCACATTATGAACAAAGATACAGAGTCAGTGAAATGAAATGCTGAATTTATAATTTACATTACATATTAATGACAATATTTTTATGAGAACTCCTGTGATATAACAGGGTACTAGGATGGTCTCAGCGCTGAAGCAAACTGGCTATGTGGCTAAATTTTAATTCACGTATCTATTCATTCAGCAAGTGAATGGATATGATATCTTAGGCACTATTCTAGGGGCTGAAAATTCAGCAGTGAACAGATTTTTCATAAAACTTTCATTTTATAGTTGAGAGAGGCAGAGAGTAGTAATTTTACTTATATAAAATTATTCAAACCCATGTTAAATGCAAACTAAGTCTTTTACCTTATTTACCTAAAAGACAATAAGACATGATGGAAGGTCAATGAAAGTAGGATTCATACGCTACTTACGATGATACGGCAGTTTTAAAATAAGACCCCAAGTGTCTGACACTGCTCCCATTGAGAGGGAGGGCCTATATTTCTTTCCTTTAAAAATTAGGATTTATGGTTGCTTCAAGGAAAGAGTAGGATGAAAATGACACCATGTGGCCGGGCGCAATGGCTCACACCTATAATCCCAGCACTTTGGGAGGTTGAGGCGGGCGGATCACGAGGTCAGGAGATGGAGACCATCCTGGCTAACATGGTGAAACCCCGTCTCTACTAAAAATACAAAAAATTATCTGGACATGATGGCACGTGCCTGTAGTCCCAGCTACTCAGGAGGCTGAGACAGGAGAATCACTTGGGCCCGGGAGGCAGAGGTTGCAGTGAGCTGAGATGGTGCCACTGTACTCCAGCCTAGGCAACAGAGCGAGACCCCATCTCAAACAAACAAACAAACAAAAAAGCAAGTGATGACACAGTTTCTATGAGTAGGTTAGAAAAGCCATGCAAGCTTCCACCTCACTCGGTGGAACACTCACTTTGAAAGTCCTGAGGTAATAAATCTAACTCCTCTAAGGCCACTATGCTGAAAGGAAGCCTAAGTTACATGGAAAGGCTACTTGTAGAGACTCCAGTCAACAATCCTAGCTCATCCCTGCCCTCACATGAGTCAGATATGTGAATAAAAAGTCCTCCAGATGATCTTGGCACCCAGCCATTCAATTATACTAGTTTTGCCAGCTGAAGGTCGAGACATAAGAGTGCTGAAACAAACCATATCTATTATGCCCTTTCCAAATTCTTGACCTAAAGAACCTGTGAACATAATGAAATGGTTGCCATTTTATGCCACCAAATTTGGGGTGGTTTGTTACACAGCAATGGAAAACTGGAGCAAATGGTAAGATCACATTATAATATAAGGAAGTAGTATTTGTTCTGAGACCTAATGCTATCAAAGAGCCAGGCTCGTGAGATGAAGGAATAGCATTCAAACAGGGAAAGGAGCAAGTACACGTCCCTAAAGCAGGAAGGAGCTCTGTGGTATAAGTCAATTAGATACATAAGGCTAGCTGATCAGTTTTGTGACACTTGATGAGTTATCCAGAAATTATGTTCCGTATACACAGAAGCCACTGTGCTGCTTCAAGTGGGGCTGTTTTTCAAAGATTCTTTTTTTTTTTTTTTTTTTTTTGAGACACACTCTCGCTCTGTCGCCCAGGCTGGAGTGCAGTGGCACAATCTCGGCTCACTGTAACCTCCGCCTCCAGGTTCAAGCAATTCTCTGCCTCAGCCTCCCGAGTAGCTGGGATTACAGGCGCCCGCCACCATGCCTGGCTAATTTTTATATTTTATTAGGGATGGGGTTTTACCATCTTGGCCAAGCTGGTCTTGAATTCCTGACCTCGTGATCCACCTGCCTCAGCCTCCCAAAGTGCGGGGATTATAGGCGTGAGCCACCGCACCCGGCCTCAAAGATTCTTTTGGCTGTTGTGTGTCTCTTGATGTTTAATGAGGAAACTGAACTAAGTGCTATGGTCCCTTCGTATCTACCGTGCAAGTAAGTGTTTCTCAAATTTGGGCTCTAGAAAATCCTTAAGATTAAAATTAATGCTTAATTGTGCTCAGCAGAATGATCTTTTCACAACTGAGTATCACTACACAATCTCAATGCCTGTGTGTGTATGTATAGTTCCCACTTAAAGGCTAAGGAGAAAAGAACACAGACCAAAAAATATGTGCGTATGAGAGAGAGGGAGAGAGAGAGAAAGAATGATGCATTCGCACCAAATGAAGCTACAGTAAGTTATGCTAAAGTGTTACAGCATTTCAAACAGGAGGAAACGGTGGAAGACTTGAGTCATCACACCATCCACAGAATAGGCAAGCCAAAATTCAACAGATTTTTCTAAGAAGACATTACCAAATTTTTGCTATGAACAGAAACCTGCATTCAAGTAAACATCAGGTGGCATTTAATATTATGATATTAATCTGTATTTTATCGGTTATACAGTTTTGATTGTATTTAACCTATAAAACAGTTTCATTATTATAATCATATAATAGCTAGAAGCACAGTGGTATCCAAAAGCCTCTAAAGTCATAATATAATCAAGTGTTTACATTAATAATAGTGAACATAAATTGGTGACCTTCGCAACATAGTAACACATATTACAAGCACATTTTCATGAACATTTGATTTTCCTGAATAAACTTGAGATCCTAGCTGAACCATACCAATTATTTAAAGTTAACATAAACAGAAGACAATTGAGGTAAATCATCAGTAAACATTTAAAAACCAAAAATAAGTTATTTTGAAACAATTCTGTGTTGAAATAGTCTTCTCCTTCTAACTTTGTCTTTACACGGCTAAATCTTTTTCATTCTTCATTCCCTGTATGACCATCTCAGGCCACTGCAGCCCAAAATTTCAGCATCTCTAAACTCCCAGATATTGTCTATGCCATTCCTACACCTGCTGCTTGACACTGTTAGCTATTTTATGCATCCTTTTTGTCGCCAAGATGAATGATGATGTTATGATAATGGAGGTAGTGGCGGTGGCATGATAAAGATGAGGACAACAATGGCAGCAGCTATCAATTACTCAGTGATAATTTATGTTCCAATCACATAATTCACCTCCATAATACTCTTATGAGGTAGATAAATATAATCTCCACTTTACAGATATAGAAATCAAGTAACAGGAATTATATAATTTTCTCAAAGCCAAAAAGATAACAAATGAATGAGCTAGAAATAGAAAACTCTGGTCTGCTTTGTAACACTAGTATTAAAAAAAAGTATGGGCCTTTGAAAATGTAGGGGGTTTCAGAATCACAGAGGGTGTGAAGGCTGGATAAAAATTATGAGGTACTCCAAATGACATTAAAATCCCAGGGAAACAGGCTTTGGAATTTATTAACAAGCTTTCCAAGTATGTTCTTATATTGAAGATTAAGCAGCAGACTGCACCCAATGTTATTTTGCCACCATCTAGACTATGGCATTTCTGAGAACACAGACAACTTGTATAAACTTGTCTAAAAAATATGGTATTGTACCTTCGAAACAGTAAGAGCTCAATAAATGCTTGTTATTTTTATACCTTTACACTGACTTGTTTTTTTTTTTTTTGTTTGTTGTTGTTTTTGTTTTCTTTTTGTTTTTGTTTTTGTTTTTTTTGGGCGGGGGGGGGATGGAGTTTCGCTCTTGTTGCCCAGGCTGGAGTGCAATGGTGCTATCTCAGGTCACTATAACCTCCGCCTCCCGGGATCAAATAATTCTCCTGCCTCAGCCTCCCAAGTAGCTGGGATTACAGGCACCTGCCACCACACCTGGCTAATTTTCTATTTTTAGTAGAGATGGGGTTTCACCATGTTGGCCAGGTGGGTCTTGAACTCCTGACCTCAGGCAATCCGCCCGCCTCGGCCTCCCAAATTGCTGGGATTGCAGGCATGAGACACCTCGCCCGGCCTGATATAAATTTTTAAAACCCATTATTTAAATTATATATTTGTTAAAATCTAGCAGGATCTAAATATTCTACAAAATAAATTTTATAAAACATAGCGCTATTCTTTAGGTATTTAAAGCCTAGACTTAGGAGAAAAAAATTGTAATTTCAATAATTTTCAAGGACTTTTTACATATCAGGGTTTGTGGTTGTTAGGTACAGAGACTGGAGTACAGGACAGGGAAGGGTGGTAGTAACATTGAAGCTATAAAGAAAGTGAAAGAACTGAAGACCTCTTGGGTGGTCCCTGGAATTCTCTCAATGTTCTTTTCTGCAAGCGAAGCAGAGCCCAAGCTGGAATGCTCACAAAGCTACAGCGTCTTTTTATGGGTTCCATCTAGCTCTAGAGTTTTATGATTCAAGTAAGGTGGGTGGTAAATTAAGCTGCTCCTGTCTTCCCACAGAGTTGTTTGTGGCCATCAGGACAAATCTGGGGAAGCTCAATTAACACATGTCTGACCTTGGTCAAGTCATAATTCCTCAAAAAACATCTGCAATATTGTGACCTACCAGAAAATTCTAAGCAAATGTTCGTCATTGATAGTGAAAGGTGTGAACACTTTATTCTGCAGCATTTTTTGTTTCATTTTGTTTAACCAATCATTCTAAGCCAGTAAAGTTCAAGGTGTTTTAAGATAACTAACATCTCTGATTTAGGATGTTCTCTTTAGTATTTAAGAAGAAAGGAAGAAAAGTGATTTCAAATCAAACCACCCTTAAGTGCCTATTTGACTAGTAACGGCTGAAATTCAGGGTGATTCGCACATTTGGTTAATGAAGGACACCATGAAACCTAATGTAGTTGAGACAGATTCCTCGAATTTCTGAATCCACAATGATTACCACCTTTGTTTTAATAAAAGTGGTCAAGAAGAGACTGAACTGTAGATGAAACACTGAGCTTTCACCAGAAAAACATAAATGCACTTATATGCCAGGCCCTCACACTGCTAAGACCCCCGAATCAAGAATATCACAGAGCATGCTTCTCAAATCTTAACTATGCCAACATTTCAAGGTTTGAAAAAAGTAAACTTTATACAGTATCCTATATGTTACTGTTGCATAAACTAAAAGATAAAACACATGGCAATTCAATGATGATTGATGAAAACTTTGTAGGTTTGCTAAATTACACTCACCAGGACAACAATGCATTATAATGCAGATTCTTCTTTTTTCAAAGAAGGGTATCACATTCTCTAGAGAAAATACTGCCTTTCAGAGGGGTCAGTTATTATAACCCCACCAAGTGATCCCACTTCAAAACTGAAAAGTTTTGTCACCTCACATCAAACCTTTAAAAATGTTTTGTTACACATACCTTCATTTAAGAAAAAGAATAAATGACCCTCTTACAGTTATCATAAAATACTATTTTTTAAAATATCTTCACAATCTGATTTTAAACTCCTTAAGGGTAGAGAATATGTCTTTTATCTTGTTTCATATAGTACCTAGCAACAGGTATTAACAATATGCTTGCTGAGTGTGCTTTAAATATTTGCTGGATAGGCCGCACATGGTTGCTCACGCCTGTAATGCCAGTACCTTGGGAGACCAAGGCAGGTGGATCACCTGAGGTCAGGAGTTCGAACTAGTCTGGCCAATAGGGTGAAACTCCATCTCTACTAAAAATACAAAACTTAGCCAGGCGTGGCGGCACACACCTATAAATCCCAACTTCTCGTGAGGCTGAGGCTGGAGAATCGCTTGAACCAGGGAGGCAGAGGTTGCAGTGAGCTGAGATTGTGCCACTACACTCCAGCCTGGGCAACAAAACGAAAACTCCAACTCAAAAAGAAAAAAAAAAATTGCTGAATAAATAGATGAATGCCAACTAATACAGTTTCCAAAGGCAGACAGGACCTTTAAAACAATTTTAAGAATATACTTTCTTTTTATAACTCACCTAGGAACAAAATTATCACAATGAAAAATTTGCATAAAGTGAGCAAAAACAAACTCCCTCCCCTTTCCCAGTGTGCTCTATTCTCATTATCCTGTTTTATTTTCTTCCAGAGCATTTACCACCATCTAACATACTTAATATTTATGCATGATTATTGTCTATCTCCTCACCCCATCCCCAATTAGAGTGTAAGCTTAATGAAAGTAAAGATTTGCCTGTTTTGTTTCAAGGTTATATCCTAAGTACACAAAATGTGTGTCCTGGGATACATTAAACAATCAATGACTATTGAATCTATCTTCAGGATTCTTTACCAGTGTTACTGTTTGTTCTAAAAGTATTTTTAGAGCTCTAGTTACACAGTAACAAATGAAGATGTTTTACAGACATGTACATATTATGTGTACACACACATACATATATAGATACAAACAAAAATTATTTCATCTCTCATGAAATGTTGCTATCTCTAAGGTGTAATAAGGTGTAAACAGAGCAGCTACCAGGAAAGGAACATGTTAGAGAAAGCAAATCACATCCAAGTCTAACCATAAAAAGGACTCAGAAAAGTAGATAATTACAAAAACTGGTTTAAAAACAAAACTTTCAACAACAGTCAGTCATCCCTAAAGTTAAATCTCTCTGGAGCAGAAACTGATTCAGCATTGACTTACAAATCATCGCATTACTAACATCAGATCTTGCAACAACTGAAGTTATCTTAGGGAGGCTTCCAACTAAAGTCCATCCTATTCTGTAGGAAAAGTGGCTGAAATGATAGTCATCACATTTAATATCATTAATTTTTAAATACTTAACTGCTTTGTTAGACTATAAATTCCTTGTCCAAAGGGGCAGCTATGTCTGTTGTGCTGTTTGTTTCCTTCAACTGCTAAATATTTCATTATTTGTTTAAACGTGTGGATTTTTTTAAATCTGTCTCCAATCATGAGAGCAGAGACACACACAGTGCTAAGCACAACGAATAAATATGTGTTGAACTGAATTCAACACAGAGATCAAGATGCCAATAAAATTAACCTTCAATCCACAACCTTATGGCAAGGCAATTCAGTTATCATATTAAATATCCATACAAGGTACCTAATATGAAGGCAATTAAACAAGCAACAATTAATCTGTTAGCATTCTGTATTCAAACCAATATTAAAGCTATGCATAACTAGTTATTGTAATTACATAAATGAAGGGCCATAAACATTAGGTGGCAGCAGCAGTACACTGTATCATAATCCTGAAACTGATTTTTTTCATATATAGAAATCTGACCCAGAAATAGGGTTACACAAATAGCTTCACATATAAAATATACAAAAGGAACTGAAAACACAGTAACAAAATATGCAAATACAATTATCTTTGCATCCAGATTTTTAAATTATTATTTCTATAAATAAGATAATTGAGCAGTGTAAAAGTGTTGGCAGTTTTCTATAAATGTATTGAAATTTCTGCTTTATCCTAACTCTCTGACAGTCTACATCCAAGTTGCCAGCTCTACCTTCAAAATGGTATCTAGAACGTGAGTACTTCTCACCACCCTCACCACAGGGACTCTGGTGGAAGCCGTCCCCATCATCAACCTGGATCATGACAACAGACTCCTGTGGGATCTCTGCTTCTGTTCTGGCTCTCCCCAACCCAGTGTCTTCCCCACGTGGAAGCTAGAGGAATCCTTTAAAATGGTAACTGGGTCTGCTCTGAGGCCTTCAATGGCTTCTCAACTCCAAGAGAGTTCTACTCTGGTCTTTGGCACCCTTCATAAATTGTCCCCCACACCCTACCCCAGCTTCACGCCCACTACTCTTCCCCTTGCTCACACCACTTGAGCCACACTGGTCCTTCATCAGACCAATTACACTCCACCCGATGACCTTCGTATTTGCTGTTCTCTCTCCCTGAAATGCTCTTCTGACAGATATCCATCCCCATACCTCTTTTAGGTCTCACTTCATACGCCACCCAATCAGACTTTCTCTGACCACCCTACTTAAAATAACAACCATCCTTCTTCACTGCTTCATTTTTCTCCATGTCACTAATCAGCATCGGGTGTATTTTGTGTGTTTACTTCTTTACTATCTTCTCTACCAAAGCTAAAAATCCACAGGAACCAAGATTTTAGTCTGTTTTCTTCACTACTTTATTCTCAAAGCCTTAAACAGTGCCTGGTAAATAGTAGCACACAAATCCTTGTGAACAAATAATTTCTGGCATCAAATAAGCATATAGCAATAGACCTATAGCTGTTCCCTATCCAAGACAAAAGACATTAAAAGCCAGACTCAGTGGCTCACGCCTGTAATCCTAGCACTTTGGGAGGCCAAAGCGGGTGGATCACCTGAGGACAGGAGTTCAAGACCAGCCTGGCCAACACAGTGAAACCCCATCTCGACTAAAAATACAAAAATTAGCTGGGCATAGTGGTGCATACCTGTAATCCCAGCTACTCAGGAGGTTGAGGCAGGAGAATCACTTGAACCAGGGCGGCAGAGGTTGCAGCAGGCCAATATTGCGCCACTGCACTCCAGCCTGGGCGACAGAGTGAGACCCAGTCTCCAAAAAAAAAAAAAAAAAAAGTCCACTTTATTTATTACTAAGTTCAAGTATGCACAATTGATGTATTTGTGCATAAAAATAAAGTGACACTTTTATATTACACACAATTTAAAAGTAATGTTAAGTCAAATTTGTTAAATTGACCATTATAATATGATGGAACTACACGTTTAAAATTTAAAACTATTCTTACAGTGTACTTAATTATTAGAACTCCAAGCAACCAAGCTCTTCCTTATATTCAAATCAAACAGGTGAACTCAAAATTGACTTTTGCTTTATCTTATCTACTGACAAGCTTTGTGGGCTCAGGCTCTGTTGGCTTCAGAAAGAAAGAATTACAGGTTTGCTCTCAGCCAAATGACTCTATAATTGGTGTTGATTGCTTAATTCTGAACTACATCAGTAGCTAACCACTGATTATGAAATGCCCAGATTTGGTTTATTTTCTTTACTGTTTACATACTGTAGAATAAACATTTGGGCAAGAAATAGACACAAAGGACCTCAAGAAATTTTCAAAATATAGTACACCTGCCAGGCACAGTGGCTCAGGTCTGTAATCCCAGCACTCAGGGAGGCCAACGTAGGTTGGGGTGAATCACTTGAGCCCAGGGGACACAGTAACACCTTGTATCAAAAAAAAAAAAAAAAAAAAAAAAAAGAGAGGGAGAGTGAGAAAAAGAAAGAATAAATGACTACCAGAGCCACAGAAATTTAGCATGCTCCTGCTTCTTGAAAGTCTACTTAGAAAAATCCCAATTTATAATGGGTGTGTTCCGAAGATTCACTTGTAAGTCAATGATTTGAAATCCAGAAAGTTGTTCTCCCACAGGAACAACATTAAGTACATTAGCTATGTTCCCGGCTTGTCCAAAGCAGCTGATATCACATTAATTTATACTTCCTCTCAGAGCTGACTCATTTCCATTATTCTCTGGGACTCCCTTCTAAAATGTTTCCATCAAATTTTTCATTAAATAAGTTTTGTGGCCTAACCGATATAAACAATGATCCTACTTGCTACACGTCACTATGAAAACAAACTAACAGCAGGGCAAGGCAAGAAAGGAAGAATAATTGAGATTACTTATATCTCTGGAGAGGGATGGACCTCACTAGGTTGTTCATATTCACAGACAGCATATTAAAGTTACAAATCCTGAACCATCCAAAATGAATATACAGTAACTATTTCCATGTAAGAAGAAAATCAGAGCAACTTGTACCTTAAAGGTTATGGATTGGCTAAAAGAGACCACACACTGGTTCACCTGCTTTAAATCCCCAATTATTTCACCAATGCTACAGAACTTAATAGAAGCCAGGTGATTACCCAGAGCCACAGAACAGGCACACAGGCAGCTTCTCTTTGCTTGGTCTTTCCTTTGCCCCTGTGCTCCACACACAGCACACAAGGAAGGATTCTGACTGAGCTGAGAAATTCCTGCTATTTCACTGCCCCAAGAGCTTAATTCACAGCCCTGAAATACACCATTAACTCATGTGATTCCATTTAAAAGAATGGTTCACAAAACCTTTCCTCATTACTAAATGAAACTCAGCCATCACCGATAAAAGTCCACACCCTCACTTTGGATGAGAGGGTAAGGGTGGTGCCCAACTACTCCTCAAATTTCCCCCATCTCTTGTCCTTCACTGTCCCAAAGAGCCCAGCTCAAAACAGTTCAATCATGATAGTGAACTGAGATCTCATTTCTGAAATTCTGGGTGATTCCAAAACTGAGTTTGGTCTGAGAATCTTTGTCCCAAATCTATTTCCCCACAAAAAAAATTCCCTAAGGAAAAGAGCATACCCCAAAACTTAAAATCTTTGCTCAAAGCATGCTCAATGTAAGTTCTCCATGTTTGTGGTTAATCAATGTGGCTAATACAACTAATAGCTGACCTACTGTAGTTTCTACTATGAATTCAGAATACATTTTCTGAAACTCCAACTACTTTACGCAAACATTTTTAAAGATTAACTGAGATAACATGTAAAGGTGCTTAAAATAGTGTCTCTGGCAGAGAATATGTTCCATAAAAGTGAGTGGGTTTTGTTTACCCAAAAGGTAAGTTGTCTAGGCACTGAATCTGATACGCAATTAGCAACATGAAATAACCTCTCTCTGACTGCTGTAGGTTAACATATCTAAGAAATTTAACTTATTTGCTATCTAATAATCAAAATGTATGCTACAACACAGCTTCAAGTTGCACTTCACTGCATCACTGTACTGTTTCTGTCCCATGGTTGCTCCACTTAATTCATCCCATACCACTTATAAGGTAATTACATTTATCTGTGCATCTCACAAAATAGGAACATACTCTGTTGTCAGTATACTGACTTCACATTACGATCCTATTTTCTTCATATGGCGATTTAAGTAAAACTGGCTTATCCAACATCATCTCCTTCAGAACAACAAATTATCTGCCTCATACCAAATACGGTGGCCAAACTTCTACCTACTATCTATTGTTTGATAAGACAATGCCAGTGTCAACCAAACCAATAACAGTCCTAAATGGCAGATGGAAATCTGTAACAAGGAATCCTGATACTCAATCTCTATGCACATCACTATATATCCTTAAGAAAAGGACTCCATGGTGTGCATACAAAGATTTCCTCATCACAGGCTGAAAAACAACCTAGAACAGGTGCTCTGGAACCACGTCCAGGGGAGGGGGATGCCTGGCCTAGCTCATCTAAAAAGTTCCTTCCAGTACTAAAATTCTAGGCTTTCCTGCTTCTATACAGTTGTTAAAATAAATGGCATACAGTTCCTCAGCAGTTGCCTCAAGTACTTTTTTTTCTTTTCTCTTTGAAACAAGGTCTCATTCTGTTACTAAGGCTGGAGTGCAGTGGTGCAATCATAGCTCACTACAGCCTCAAACTCCTGGGCTCAAGTGATCCTCCCACCTCAGCCTCCAAGTATATATATATATATATATATATTTTTTGGTAGAGTCTTGCTAAGTTGCCTTGGCTGGTCTTGAACTCCTGGCCTCAAGCAATTCTCTGCCTTGGTCTCCCCAAGTGCTGGGACTAAATCTAGGTGAGAGCCACTGTGCCTGGCCTCAAGTACATTTTTAGTCTAAGCCTGACGAAGTTTAAAAAAAAAAAAAAATCCCCACACATAGAGGCATGCTTTAATAATATGTTCCAGGTTCTCTGCAATAAATAAACCAAATGAGAAAAATGTAATTCTTTTCTATTTGTGACCCCCAAAAAGATTTTTAAATTCACTAGCAAATAGACTTTAAATCAACCTTGTCCAACCCACAGCCTGTGGGCCGTATGAGGCCCAGAACGGCTTTGAATGTGGCCCAACACAAATTTGTAAACTTTCTTAAAACATTATGAGCTTTTTTGAGATTTTTTTGTTTTTGCTTCTGTTGGTTTTTTTGAGATGGAATCTCGCTCTGTCGCCACGCTGGTGTGCAGTGTCGCAATCTCAGCTCACTGCAACCTCCGCCTCCTGGGTTCAAGTGATTCTCCTGCCTCAGTCTCCCAAGTAGCTGGAACTACAGGCATATGCCACCATGCCCAGCTAATTTTTGTATTTTTAGTGGAGATGGGGTTTCATCATGGTGGCCAAGATGGTCTCAATCTCCTGACCTTGTGATCTGCCGGCCTCAGCCTCCCAAAGTGCTGGCATTACAGATGTGAGCCACCGAGCCCAGTCGAGTTTTTTTTTTGTTTGTTTGTTTTTTAAGCTCATCAGTTATCCTTAATGTTCGTGTATGTTATATGTGGCTCAAGACAATTCTTCTTCCAGTATGGCCTAGGGAAACCAAAAGATTGGACACTCCTGCTTTAAATCTTGATTAAATTCCCTAAATATCTGACCATGGTGACTCACGCCTGCAATCCCAGCACTTTGGGAGACCAAGGCAGGGAGATTGCTTGAGGCCAGGAATTCAGACCAGCTTGGCCAACATGACGAAACCCCATCTCTACTAAAAAAATACAAAACTTAGGTGAGCGTGGTGGTCCATACCTATAATCCCAGCTCCTTGGGAGGCTGAGGCCCAAAAATTGCTTGAACCCAGGAGGTGGAAGTTGCAGTGAGCCAAGATCGCACCACTGCACTCCAGCCTGGACAACAGAGCACACATACACATATATACAGACATTTATTTATTAGTTCAGAAGATTAATAAAATTCAAGTATTTCCTGAATTTCTAATTAAGCGTGCAGATAACTCAACCCTCTCCCCTACAATTATATTTTGCTTTTAAAAAACAGTCAATATTAAATACACTTGTGTGGAACTACACAAAGCCATATATTAAAACTATTTATATAACTGTTGATGGTGAAGCTTATAAATGGGATTATACTTCTCTCCTACAAAATGAGGAGTGCTACTGCAAGTGGCTCAAAAAGGAAAAAGAGAAAAATTAAGTTTGAAAAACTTTCATGTCAATGATAAAGAAGTGTTTTATATAGTAACCAGCTAAAGAAAAAGTGATGTCAAGTTGACAATCCATACTAAAAACTACTTTGCTTGTTTTATGTATCTCTCTATATATGTATCTCTATGTCTATATCTATATCTATCTATAGATATAAGTAGTTTATCTTGATTTTATTAATTTGGGAAAGAGGAACGTAAAAGAAAGGAGAAATAATCGGAATTTAGGTTACCTCCAAAGAAAGGAGGCTTTGCTTTAAGAAGATGGGGAATGTAATACTCTATTCGTCTAACCAATCAATAACCACACTTCAAAATCTTTTTGGGGGGGGGGAGGGACGGACAGAGTCTCGCTCTGTTGCCCAGTGTACAGTGGCGACAGAGTACAGTGGCGCCATCTCGGCTCACTGCAACCTCCACCTCCCAGGCTCACGCCATTCTTCTCCTGCCTCAGCCTCCCAAGCAGCTGGGACTACAGGTGCCCGCCACCACGCCCGGTTAATTTTTTTGTATTTTTAGTAGAGACGGGGTTTCACCGTGTTCGCCAGGATGGTCTCGATCTCCTGACCTCATGATCTACCCACCTCGCCCTCCCAAAGTGCTGGGATTACAGGCGTGAGCTACCGCGCCCGGCCTGAAATCTTTCATTTGTCTTCCAATAGCCACGTAGATCTGTTCCTCAGTACTGCCTCTGATCCATTCTTCTCACCAATTTCCAAGTCACCTTACTAAAGCATGGCTCTGATCATGTTTTTAAACTCACTAACTAAAAACAGTCTAATGATCTTATAACTGTACTATTTTTGTCCCACCTATTTGTTCAGTTTTCTCTGTATACTTCCTTCTATTTCCTACCCACTATCAACTCATTATTTGAGATACTTTGATCACATCCGGTATTCATGCCTTTGCTCATGCACTGTACCATGTGCCCAGAATAGGTTACCCTGCTCCCATCTCTGCTTATTACTATGCCATGTTTTCCATAAGACTTTCCTCATATCCCTCCAACTAGACTAACTCTTTCCTGACTTAAGGCATTCTTGATTATGTTTGTATTCTAGAACTTCTCGTACAGAATTCCTAGAAAGGAATTCTGCATGGTTTAGATAGTATGTTTGACTGATTCACCTCATCTTCTATCTGTGAAGCATGCTTCCCGCATTTTTCAATTCTCATTTGACAAAGAAGGCTGGCTTTAAAAAGAACAGCTCAGGCTATGTCCAAAAAGTCAAATGATTACTAACTTTAAAAACAGTATCTGGTATTTGTGAAAGAAGAATTTTACAATTCACTTAAATACCAAATCTCCCAATAATATTAAATCAGACCTTAAAGGGTGGGTAACATTTAGAATAAGTAAACAGGGAGATTAAGGAAAGATGGTGAATACAGATAACCTAAGCAGAAGAAACGACATAAACAAAAACAAGGAAAATAAGAGTTAGGCATTGAGAATGGTTTAGTTAGAGATGAGTAAGTGGACACTAAGTTCCTTTCATATGCCCCCATAGTGCCTGCAGCTTAGCTGGCAATAAAAAAAAGTTCAATAAATGAATGATAAAATAACGTATTTTTAATGGGCTGAGGAAGAAATGGAAGACAGAAAAAGAAAGGTGTGTGACATTTCTTTCACTTTGCCCTCTGATAGTTACATCTTTTAAATGTATCCATTTTTAATGAATGAATGAATTCAATTCCCTTGAAGTGGATCAAATACAAAATTAGACCCAAGTATACACATTTAATAAATGCACATATGGACAGATTTAGTTATCAAAAGAATGGCTCTAAAAGGAAGAATCTCTGTAAAGACCTAATTGGAAAGAATCTCTGTAAAGACCTAATTGGAATCAGAGCTGAGATCGCTCCGATACCAGCATGGCCCTAAGCCAAATCTCTTTTCTGGCTGCCCATGCAGGCTGTGTCACTGGACATTAACTTCACACAACATGTAACAAGCCACCAAGTGTCTAGTTCTCTTGTGTCCGCCTAAGGCCAGAGCCTACCTTCCCTTACCGTAGTGCCAGCTTATCAACGTACTCAAATTTTATTACAACAGAGTCTTGGAAAGCAAATCTAAGGTGGCAAAAAATAAGTCATTTCTACTCTTCTTGTTAACATCTAGATCTTGTCATAATTTAGTAAACCAAACTTCTATAATCAATGACGTGAGTAAGACTCAATGCCCCAGGCTGGCATTCTAAACCTCCTACAACTATGTCTGAGCTTCCATTCTGGTCTCGTGTTCCACTACTCCTCCACTGCACCTCTGCCGCTCGACTTCACTAAGTGTTCCTATACAAGATCCTCTAACACTCAGGATAATCTGTTTCTCTGACCTCTCACAGAATTCAGGCATACCACTCTCACATCTGGCATTTCCTCATTCTTATTATCTGTTTGTACAGCTCTAAGCCAGAAAATAGTGAAAACTTATTTTTATTTATGGGCAACCTAGAATTACGGAAAGATACAAGCTTTGAAATTAGTTTAGTCTAGATTTGAAACCCACATATGCTACTTCCTGTGTGTGGCCTTAGGTAGGTCATTTAACTTTCTCAATCTTAGTTTCTTCTTTTGTAAATGCAATCTAGAACTAGAGCTGTGGTATGTAAAGCACCTAGCACTACACTAGGCCCACAGTAGGGACTTGTGTGGATGCCACTACTACCGTTCAACTTTGTCTCCGACTCCAACCCACTCCCCAGAGGTCTATCACAAGATCTTATGGTTAAAAAATGGGAAAACTTCAGAGGACCGGAAGATTAAGGGGCGGATGGGATGAGAAAACTACAGAGAATAAACTAGTCCCATAAATTTCATCGTAACTAGGCTTATAGCAAGCAAAATCTCTTGGGAGTGGGGAGAGGAGATATTTAGTTATGAATTTCTGTTATTGAAAATAAATGTGTATAAGAGGTCTTCATAAAGAAGTCAATTTTCATATATAATTGGTTGAGATCAAAGATGTCTTAAGTTACTATAGAAATGTCAGAAGTGTTAAATGTTTTAAGTGAAAATGTTTCTTCACATCCTACCTTCAAATTGCCTCCTCAATGAAAAAGAAAATTATTTTAAAAGGTATCACGAAGAAACTCCATTAGCAAGGTGTTAGGACAGAGATTTAACAATAAACACATATAATAAAACTCCTTTGTTACAGTGATTTTAGAATAAAACACAGCACAAACTATATTACATATGGCCTTTAGAAAAACGCGGATGTGAAGGATCCTACAGAGTGGTTGAAATTCAGCAGTAAGAAGTCACATCACAATGGACCTAAAGGCAGGAATAAATCTACAGCAAGTTTTGGAAAATCAAAATTAGCCATAATGTGCAAAAACAAAATGATGCCATCTGCCTACAGCAGCTATGGGAACGATACAGACTAATGAGTGCCTTATTTTTAACCTTCCTAAGGGTGAAAGTCAACAAGTGAAAGAGCAGAGACAGAGGGGCAAAAGGTAAAATAGGTCTTTTAGAAATACATTTTCTAAATCTAAGGACATTCAGATACATCAACACTCAACTTCTACTCCCTATCCTTTCTCACCTTTATACTTCTGTATGTTTTCTCTGGTTTGTCCAAGATTCTCACATGCAAATTTCTGAATGCCAAATCCTACTTATCTGGACCCCTCAAATACAACCTCTTTCTTTACCACTATACATTCAATGAAAAGTGGTCCCTCTCCATTCATAATCTCCTAAGCATTTTCACTGATCCTGTCTTTTAGTATTTGCAGACTCTATCCTATATGGAAATACACTTGTTTCATAGAGGTTCTCTCTCCCCTGCTGGATTATAAACTACTTGTGGATACAATCTCCGTATAAATCCCCAAAAGGCTGTGAAAATAGAGTAAACACTCAGTAAATGCCTGCCAAATCAAAGAGGAACAAAAAGTAGATTTTCCAAAGTCTGAAATTATTTTCAGCATAATTTTATTATACCATAATTATATTACTGTTTCTATTTCTAAATAAACTTTAACAGCAGCAAATGGTTCATATCCTGCTAACAAAAGGTAATAAGATATTGTTTGCGGTTTTTTGCTTTGCTTGGAGATAGGTGATTAAAGTGTCAAGTTTTGTCTGCAGCTAAGTTTCTTCAACGTCAAGAATATGTCTACCATGCAAACAATGCAAGCCACAGTCTGGTACATTTCGTATCATCCTTGGGGGATTTCCTACTCACTCGCGTTTTCCACCTTCCCTGCACTGTCAGAAGACCAGAGGGGCACAGAGGTAAAGATTTGGAAACATGGGACTCCGTCTTTATAAAAACCCAATGGTGTGGCAGGGGAAGCAACCAAGGATAGGGCGGTTGAACACTGGAAAACAAATTTAGGAGAAATAATTAAATGAAACCTGAGTATTATAGTATGGTTAATAAGAAAACGCCCTTATGTTTTAAAGATACATACTGAAGTATATGTTATGGTTTATAAGACTTGCTCTAAAACTTTCAAGAAAAAGTAGACAAAGTAAATATTACAAAATATTAACTAGTATTAAATATAGATGAAATGTAAATGGGAGTTCAGCACAATATTCTATCTAGATTTTCATATATTTGACATTTTTCATAATAGAAGTTAAAAAGAGCAGGAAAAAAATTCTGAGTCTGTGAGATCTTAAGTCCAGTCCCAGGTAGAACACGCATCAGGTAGGACATGTAAGAGCAGAGATAAGTTACTAAACCTCCCCGAGTCACGTTCTTCATCCATTGAACAATGACAGTAATATGAGGCTCAGAATTCTCCAATAATTAAATTAGTGTGTAACATAATGAGGGCAATGACATCACATGTAACAATACAATAAATGTTAGCTATTATTACTATCCACATTCCTGCTGAAAGGTGGAATGACCTGATTAAAGAGTCTTTGTCACCATACACAGAACTTACTGAGGGGAGGGAAGTGTTTAAATGGAAGAAAAGATTGCTCACCTTTCTCAGTCTATTTGCCAAGAGATTATGGTAGCAGCTAAAAGCCAAAAATTGGAACAAAAGAAGGAAGCCACAGTGCTACCTTCATTAGCAAGCGAAGGCAGAGTGCACATTCTGATAGCTACCACAAATCCCCATCCCACCACCACAAGTAACTGCAGAGAAGAGAACAGGAAGCAATCAATTTCTGTAATAGCAATAACCAGATATATGTCATTAACAACAAAAATCAGTTTTAACTACATGCAACAAAGAATTAAAGTTAAGTGTTGTGCCCCCTTAAAGGCCAAAAGCAAGTTAAATACACTCTCCTGGAAGAAATAGCCAGGTATTCCTACGGCAACTCCTCACAGGAAGTAAATGATTCCTGTTGAAAGACACAGACTAGACACAAATATATACACACTTGCTTCTATTTTAACCCATTCCCCCTTACTGCAGGAAATTTTGAAACCAAACAGAAAATCTTTCTAACTTTAATATGCAAATAGTATATCTGGTTTAATGCTCCCTTTGTGCTGAGAATATATTTTCCTATAAGCACATGGAAGACTTATTGACACCATGGCCTCACAAGTTCTTCTCCTCCCCAAACTGACAACATTCAGATAAAAAGAACAAATAACTCCTTCATTAAAAACAGAAATGGCCTTAACGCATATACACAAATCAAGGTCGGTGAAAGGAAAACTACTCAATAGGAGGTATAACAACAACAAAAATCACAGCTGCCCGGAGCACTGCTCTTGTAGCAATAGCAGAAACAGTGACAACATTAACAACAGTTTATACTTACTGAATTTTCTATGAGTCAAATGCTGTGCTAAGTGATTTCCATGTGTTAACTCACGTAATCCTCACACTCAATGAAGTATTGTGACTCTTAATTCCCCACTTTGCAAATGAAGAAAATGAAATGTGGTGGTTTGCCAAAACAAAAGTCAAACAGCAAGTATCCAGGAGACAGAGAGGATTTTAACCCACACCTGACTCCAAAAGCCCGTCCTATTAATTGCTGAACTACATTGCTTCTCTTGAATGGATCCTCACTCACACCTGCAATAAGCCTGGAGTTGGAACTCTGTTGTTATCAAGAGCAATTGGTGGCACTAACAATGAAAACCTAGATTCAACTTCCCACCACCCAATAAACAATTAAGTTATTTCTAGTCAGCATACTTTTAAGAAAGGAAAACTCTACTTTTTTAAAGAAATAATTCCACGCAAACTATTTGTTTTTCCCATGTTGTGAGACCAAACTCACCTTCTCCAAGAAACTCTGTTCAGAATGACATTCTCTGAGGGTTCCAGATAATTAAGTATTACTTAAGAATGAAAAATTTGTGACAATAGTGCGTAAGAGACACATTAGTAACTCAATTAAATGTCAAGTACCAACATAACATAGAAGACACATATTCTTAACTTTTGACTTTTTAAAATCTATGAGAAGTTAGGTATTAAATCCAACCACAGAAAATAAGTATTGAACTTTTTAAAGCAATATTTTTAGATAAAGATATTCTTTTTATTTGTGTGTTGGTGGTGGTGGTGTTTTTGTTTCTGTTTTTGAAAAAGAATCTCACTCTGTCACCCAGGCTGGAGTACAGTTGGCACAATCTCGGCTCACTGCAATCTCCGCCTCCCGGATTTAAGCAATTCTCCTGCCTCAGTCTCCCAAGTAGCTGGGACTTCAGGCATGCACCACTACACCTGGCTAATTTTTGTTTTAGTAGAGATGAGGTTTCACCATGTTGGTCAGGCTAGTCTCGAACTCTTGACCTCAAGTGATCCACCTGCCTTGACCTCCGTGTTGGGATTATAGGTGTGAGCCATCACGCCTGGCCAAGATATTCTCCTATGGCCAGGCACCACGGCTCATGCCAGTAATCACAGCACTTTGGGAGGCCAAGGTGGGAGGATTACTTGAGTCCAGGAGTTCAAGATCAGCCTAGGCAACATAGAGAAATCCTGTCTCTACAAAAAATTTAAAAATTAGCCAGGTGTGGGTGGTACACACCCAAAGTCCAGCTACTTGGGAAACTGAGGTGGGAGGATTGCTTGAGCCCAGAGGTTCCAGATTGCAGTGAACCACAATCATGCCACTGCACTCCAACCTGAGTGACAGAGCAAGACCCTGTCTCAAAAAAAAAGATATTCTCTTTAATGTTCTGAATACTTCCAAATGCCAAATTTCTTTTAAATCAATTAAATTTAATGATAAAAGGTCAACAGTCTTGATAGAGCAAACATTCCACAGTTCAGTCACACAATATGTATTTCACACTTTCTCATGAAAACGTTTACAACACTAAAATAGTACCTTTTGATCCAAGCCTGTTAGTGCTGTGGGCAGTGCTAGAGTTCATTTCACTGCTGAAGTTACATTTTGCCACGCAAAGTCTTCAACAAAGAGTGTATGGTTCTCACTTTTCTATAACCAAGATTTAAAGGGAACAAAACCTTGAAACTATTAATATATTAAGTATTCTTTGCTGTTGCTATTCATAAAAATTGTGTCTGTTCTTCAAAACACAAAAATCTAAATATATTGATTCTAGGTCCTAAGTATTTATTCACTCTTCCATTTTAATAAAATAATCAGATACATAATTACAGAACCAATATGTATTTTGATACTAGAAATACTACGGTGGTGGGTAGAAAATATCATTTCCATTATTGTGTATATAAATTTATACTCTATTTTTCTTATTCAACTCAATAAAGGAAAAATTTCTGCACAATCACTTTCATGTTTCTATAGACAATTCACTCTAGAATGGTTTTTCTTTTTTTTTGTTGAGAGGGAGTCTCGCTCTGTCGCCCACGCTGGAGTGCAGTGCCGGATCTCAGTTCACTGCAAGCTCCGCCTCCCGGGTTCCCGCCATTCTCCTGCCTCAGCCTCCCTAGTAGTTGGGACTACAGGCGCCCGCCACCTCGCCCGGCTAGTTTTTTGTATTTTTTAGTAGAGACGGGGTTTCATCGTGTTAGCCAGGATGGTCTCGATCTCCTGACCTCGTGATCCACCCGTCTCGGCCTCCCAAAGTGCTGGGATTACAGGATTGAGCCACCGCGCCCGGCCCATGGTTTTTCTTAAACCTTTGATTTTACTTCATGCTATTATCATAAATAACTATCATGTTTTTATTTGTACAAAAACATGAAATTCTTTAAGTTTATAATATTATTAGCAATAGGTTAAGATTCAACTTCATCATTTTTTTTTTTATTTTTGCATTGGTATAAATATTTTTCCAACCATATGATGAATGTCTCCAGCAAAAGAAGTTATAACTTGCAACTTTCCACTGAAGCATATATTATACACAAGATACGAGTACATCCATTAGGATTCCATTTTTAACTCCAAATTAACAAATGAAGGAATACTGAACTGCAGGCAGCACAGTATAAATGTAAAGTCTTTAATTTCTTTAAAAAAAAGAAAAAAAAAAACACTTTTATAGTCCAAAATGAAGTTCAATACATCTGATGGGGAGGCAGGGGTATTCATTTCAAAGTCTAGCATCAGTGGTAAGTTAAGGAAAAGATGTTGCACGCTGCAGGTCAAGTTTCCAAGTACCAACCTCCTCCTTACACACAAGTATCAATGAGTCAAAGGTATAAACTACTAAGCAAAGTTTTAAAAGAAAATGTTTAAGTTCAGAAGAGGTTTTGTGTACCTTATTTTGTAAGAATATTTAAGCTCAGAGTTCTGAAAATGCAATATATTTTATCTGAAGTGTTCCCTCAAATTAGAGGATATGTAACTAGCAAGTACTGACTTCTTATCAGCCCTCCCTCCTAAAGTAGGGGTGGCCATTATGCCTAACTCATAAACTGCAGAGTAGAGCAAAAGTAATATCTCCTCCATTGGCCTATCTCCCTTTGCCTTTTTCTGTGATGTGGACACACAATGTGGCTCCAATGCCAGAATACAAGACAGAAGCTGCACATTGAGGATGAAAGAGCAACTAGACAGAAGGAGCCCAGATTCTTGACACCATGATAAAACTACCATAATAGTCCTGGGCTTTTGCTCTCAGGATATTGAGAGAGACAGTGAGAAAGAGAGAGAGAAACTGGTATCCACTGCTGTTATTTTAGGTCTTGTACTATAGCAGTCAAGCTGTATCCTAAAAATCCAGATTGCACAGCCTCAACACTTGCCACCAAAACATAAATCAAAAAACTTTTTCATATTTATTGTCATATTTCCCATACTTAAATGTTCTTCCCTTCATTAACCACCGTGTTACGCCTTCCATAGTATTCACAGTATAGTGACTAACTATAGTATACTAACTAGTATTTACTTAATATACTTATCCCTCAAGTATAGTTCACTATACTAGAATTTACTTGATTTATTTATTATACTTATCTCCCAAAAAATACCAACTGTCTGAGGACAGGGACCATGTCTCTCTTCACAGCTGTATCCCCCCCACCAGCACAGTGCCTACTATATATCTGAAAAAAAGAACAAATTACACAAATCCTTCAGCACTCCAGCCTTTGTTAATCTCCCTCTTTCCTAAACTCCTAAAGGATCTATGCTTTATGCCATATACAAGTCTATCAGTAGTACACTACTCCTTTCTTTGGCAAATGTTTTGTCTAATCCTCCTCTTCTCAACATAACTGAACTACTTGAGTGCAAGAGCACTATGCATCCTACTATCTCCCTGTTTTACAGTAAGCACACAAGTACCTGTTGAATGGTGAAGTTGTTTCTCACAAAGGTGAATACGCCAACATTCCCCCACAATATTTAGTCTTATGATGCAAACATTACATTATGGTGCTTTTGTGGTTCCCACAAAGACAAACTTTTATTCTCTTCAAACTTCAAACTGTACTTCTGGAGAAAGGGGTGAAAATCCCAGTGTGTTTTGGAAGATATACGATCAACACTTAGCCCTTAGTGCCCAAGCATAAAGTCAATGTGAGGCAAGTCCCTTGCACCAGCAACAGTAGGAGCAAAGAGGCAATTACTATACGTAAGATGGAGGTGACAGCTGGCAGGATCAGAATACTGGTTGTCACAGTCCACTGATATTTTCTGAATAGAAGACAGTCCAGAGTAAAAACAAAACAATTAAACTGGATATTGAAAGGTAAGCAGTAGATGGGGAGTCTTGGGATGCAAGCTGCAAGGATCCAGAAACCAAACAGGAAACAGATGAACGCAGGTCAGAGGAGAAATTCAAGGGAAAAAAAAAAAAAAATCCGAAAACAGACTGTGGTCATTTTCATTCTATATACTGTAAGACAAGGCAAGAGCTTATCTCAAAACCTAGGATGACTTCAACTGGAAATGAAGGGAAAGGTGAAAGGAACAGAGGATGGGACATTACGGGCATTTGAAATCCAGCTTGACATTATCAGTAATGAACTAATTATTACAATTCTGGATGAAGATTGGTTCTTCAGAATTAGTATTCAAAGAAAATATCCTATTTCAGAAATCCAACTATTTAAATTCAGAGCCAGTCTCAGCACGGTCCTATTTGCTGCTAGTGACAGTAGTGGAGTATATGTGCACGTCTGTAGAAGCAATGGGCAAGGTAAGTCTGATTTGGTGATATTTAAACAATACATGGTATTAACTCTAAGAATCTGAAAGAAGAGAAAAATAGAGTATATGATGCACTCCAGTGAGATTATATTCATAAAAGATTTAGTATCTGCAAATAAATCTACCAACAAAGTAACAGACAAAAATTAGGGATAAAATGAAATAAGGAAAAGAGGCAATGAGGAATCAAAATTAATGATCATGTGACTAGCACTGTGGTAATGATGATTTTCAAACAGTGGAATTTACTATGTCAGTCACTTTAAATATATTATCTCACTTAATTTCTGTAACCTTACAAGGTAGGTACTATTAATATCGCCCATTCTACAGATGATAGTAATGCACAGAAAGCTACAGTAACCTCACATGGCTAGTGAGCAGTTCAACTGTATTTAGATATTTTTCTATTCTGTAACAAACCCAGAAATTTAAAAAGAAATGGCTCATGTCAACAATCAACCAATAGTTCTTAACATCTTATTTCTCTAGGGAAACTGAAAAATACGTTCAATCCTACCTTCTTTCAACAACAACAACTTCAACAAACAAAACATCACCACCACAACTTTCTAGGAAAGGATTTTCTGGGTTTGTCTAAGTTTTAAAACAAGGGCAACATTAAGAGTTGAAGATCAACAGTATTCCATTTATTTAGAAGCCTCTTAAAATAAATAAATGAATTCTCTATTTTGTGCCACTGAATATTACAGGATCAAAGTAAAGCCTCTGAGATTATTATGTCCAACAAATGAAGGTCGCAATCTCAGAGTTTATGTAGACATCACAAAAACTGTCTCAATAGAACTGGTTATTTTAGAATTGGCTGTCTGCCCAGAGAATGCCAGAATACATTTTCACCAAGTGGTCAGAAAAAGAAGCAGATGGATTTGAATTCTATTTTATATCGACTAAAGTCTAAATAACACCAGAATACAATTTCCTCTCATTACTTTTATATATAATTAGACTTAGAAAGGTGAGCAGGTAATTAAAAGAAAAATCTATAATTCACTTTTTATCACTCTAACTTACAGTTCACCACATTCCCATATACTTTCAACTTAATTTTAATTTAATTTTAGAGATTTTAAGAAAAAAGCATTCAAGTATCATTACTGATACCTTGTTTTGAAAGCTAACATTTGTCAAAATGATTTAATATTTAAAAGATATGAAAGGCATATTTAAATGTATGGAATTAAAAAGGTGGTACTGTTTGTGAATACAGTTGTTTACAGACCGTATCAGCCACATCTACATATTTAATTCCCTAACAGCTTCTCTTGCTTTTTAAATTAAATCTTCAATTTTACAATAACTGATTCTCAAGAGAAAGGGATTATAAATGTACCACATCCTGCTCTTTATTTAAAAGCAGCAGCACAAAATAATAAAGAGCTAACTAATGTAGTCCCAATGATTACTGTACATTTCATTAAAATTTCATCTCTTTGTCCCATTTAAGGACTCACTACATGCTTCTGGCCCATATGGAATTTGTAACGCAGACCCTGTGGTTTCTACTCCATGAAGATTACTTCACTACTTGCACAGGAACAAAATAATATAAACTAAAAAATAATTTATACCATGTTTACAGCTGAGTTTTCCAATAATTCTGCTACAATTCAAACTATCAACATATCGTCAGGTTAAATTCCATTACAATGAAACAGACAGGTATTTAAATTTTTTCACAAAGGAATTTAAAGTCCCAAATAACTGTTCATTCAATTAACTAATAGTTTAAAAATAGTAACTAATTCTTAAGCAATAAGGTCTTTTAACTGCTACGGAATTTTTGTTTTTTTTTGGCAACATACATTTCAACACCACTGACAAACTTAGTCCAAACAAAACCATTTAGGTGAGCCACAATGCATCATGATAGTGGCCAACTCTCTGGAGAGCCCTGCAACAGTCACCCAAGAAGGAGCACGATGTAGCAGGAAACCTGGATCTGCCTCTACTATGAAAACTGGACAAGTCATATGAAACTGAACAAGTCATAAGAAACTGGACAGAACACTTAGCTCCTTTGGGCCTTGGCTCTGATCTGTAGGAAGAGGCTGGACTGGATCCAAACTTTAAAAAAAAAAAAAAGTGTCTCACCCTGTCACCAGGCTTGAGTGCAGTGGCATGATCAGGGCTCCCTGGAGCCTCCAACTCCTGGGCTCAAGCCATTTCATTTCTCCTACCTCAGTCTCCTGAGTAGCAGGACTGCAGGCACACATGACCACAGCCAGCTTTTTTTTTTTTTTTTTTTTTTTTGTAGAGACAGGGTCTCCCTATGTTGCCTAGGCTGGTCTCAAACTCTTGGGCTCAAGTGATCCTCCTGCCTCAGCCTCCCAAAGTGCTGAGATTATAGGTGTGAGTCACCGTGCCTGGCCTGCAAACTTTCTAAACAAAATTCTGGCTATAGTAAAGCCTCCAGTATAAATGGGCAAAAGTAGATGTCTTAATTTATTTTATGCTGCTATAACAGAATATCTGAGACTGGATAATTTATGAAGAAAAGAAACGTATTTCTTACAGTTCTGGCTGAGAAGTCCAAGATCGTGAGGTCTACATCTGATGAGGGTCTTCATTTTACATCATCCCAGGGCAGAGGGCAGAAGACCAAGAGACAGTGCACACTCCTTTATAACTAACCCACTCCCAAATAAAGACAGTAATCCATTCATAGGGGCAGATTCCTCATGACCTAATCACCTAATAGGCCCCAACTCCCAACACTGCTGCACCAGGGATTAAATTTCTAACACACGAACTTTGGAGGACACATTCAAACCACATCAGTGGACCTGCACTGACCTCCTTCTCCCACAGCAGCTCCTAAAACAGTTCTGGAAGTGGCTAAGTACTCAGGGAACAAAGTTTGAAAATCTAAAGAGCTTGTAAATTACATATACACACACACACACACACACACACACACACACTTCCCAACCACCTTCCAGTACTAACCCCCAAATTCTTTTTACTTTGATTAAATTAAGATGAAGACCTCCCACAACACTGCTGCTCCCAAAAATATCAATAAGAAATCAGATAAAGCAATTACATGTAACAAATATTTACTATTTAGTAGGTGCTAGATCCTGAGGATTAATGATGAGTAGAACAAAGCCTCTCCCCCAAAAGAGAGCCCACAAGCTACAGGAGACAGATCTAAGCAACTACAATGCAAACAAGCAAAAGTTACTGTGGATTTAGCAAACTGTGTCGGCTAAAACACACAAGGAGTTGCTTTCTCAAATCAGAGGTCAGGAAAGGCTTCCCAGAAAAAATTACGTCTATGCTAACAAAACAAATATATATGCCTTGAATTTAAGATGACAGTGTTTTAACCTGCATAAATTCACTTGTGTTTCTAACCTAACCACTCCCCTCATCAAGATTCTTCACTATTTATCCATATGCTCTCTATCCCCCCCTTTACTCACTATATCTTTTTTTAGAAAGAAAGGAAAGGAAAAGGAAAGGAAAAGGAAAAGGAAAAAGGAAAGGAAAAGAGAGAAAGAGAAGATCTAACAAGTTCTTAGGCGATGGGAGGAAAAAGAAACACGATCTTGTATAACTGACAATGGCTACATCCATGTGAATACCCGCTATGAGAATAGTAACTTTTCAAGTGTTAACAAAATGGAGTCACTCATGCCAAATGCCATATAATCAAACTGCAACTGTAAGAAAGCAGATAGATTCCAAAACAGATGAGTTTTTCCTAAAAACAGGAGATTCTAGCCTGAGTCAGAATAAGAAAGTCCCCTCTGCTTTAACCCTTATTAAAAAAGTAAACTGAAGTTGTCTATTGTTAACTAATCAATTTCTTTTCCCTACTGTTCCGTTTCCTCATTCCCACCTCATAAAACCCAATAGCCTGCCATTGCCCAGTGGAAGCTCTGATTCTATTAGAATGGAGGCTGCACCGATTCACGAATCGAGAATAAAAGCCAATTAGATACATAATTAAATGAGTTTTAATTTCGTCTTCTGACACAAGAGTAAAAGTGGATATGGAAATATCCATGTGAGTATGGACTAATACAAGACGGTGAAGGACTGCTAAGCCTACATGGTTATATATACAAACTCCATCCATGGATTTCATATTGAGGGAAACGGCATCATCGTTCAGGCCCAAAGACATTTTAAATTTTTTAACGTTATCATGTTCCCAACTTAACCTAGAAATCATTTAATCAATGTTTTGAGAAGAATTAAGTACTTACTTAGTAGTACTTCAGAAACAATAAAATTCATATTACTTCAGAAACAATTCATATATCTCCAAATAAACCTATTTGGAAAATAATGTAATATGATCAATCTGTTATCTTGACCATTAATCTGTATATACAATTCCTCATGTTATACTTTTATGTCAAGTGACTTTTTCTATTTTTCTCTTTTACTGTATCTTAACATTTTAATTGGTAAAAATTCAAGTTGAACTGATCATTAAAGTCTTACTAAATCAAGACTTTTAAAAATAACAAAAAATAAAGAGACACGGTCTTGCTATATTTTCTAGGCTGGACTAGATTCAAACTCCTGGACTCAAGAAATCCTCCCACCTCAGTCTTCAGAGTAGCTGGGACTACAACTCAGGTCACCATGCCGAGTTTAAATCAAGACATTTTTAATGCAAAATACAATTATTTCAGAATTTTTTATGACTTGGGACAATGGCAAGACTGAAGTTTACTTTTGCTTAAACTATTTCTTCTCAAATAGTTACAAAATACAAACAAAACTGCCTAATATATTCATGAAACAAAACAAAGGTTTAGGTATGACAGAAGACACCAGAGGCAGGTACTTACAAATCAATAAGCTAACTGCACTATCATCCTTATTAATTAAAAAGCCCTATCAAGTCTATGACATTGAATATATCTCTTTATATAATAAAAATTCATGAATAATTGCACTGTTTATAAGGTGAAGAATTTTTTTTTTTTTTTTAAGACGGAGTCTTGCTCTGTCACCCAGGCTGGAGGGCAATGGCACAATCTCAGCTCACTGTAACCTCTGCCTCCCAGATTCAAGTGATTCTCCTGCCTCAGCCTCCTGAGTAGCTGGGATTACAGGTGTGCACCACCACATCCAGCTAATTTTTGTATTTTTAGTAGAGACAGGGTTTCACCATGTTGGTCAGGCTGGTCTCCAACTCCTGACCTCATGATCCACCTGCCTCAGCCTCCCAAAGTGCTGGGATTACACCACACCCTGCCAAAGTGAAGAATTTTTAAGTGTATTGAAAAGGGTATTTACAAAAATTCATAGTAAAGCTCTTCTAAATAGAGAAGTACACATATCATACATAATAACTGCTTAGAGGTGAATTAAGCTGAAATTGCATTTTTGAATTTTTTATAAAGGAGACTATTTCCTAATATAAACCAATCTCCCGGTAATATCTTCAAATTGCTAAGCCTATACTAAAGAAATCAAATTCACAATAATGGTATACTTCAATGCCATAATATCAAATGAATAAGGCAGTAATTTTCTTCATTCACTGAAGGCAGCACAGGACAAAAGAAGTAAAACTGAAAATGTTCTTCTTGGGAGAAAAAGGGAAATATTTTAAGTTCAATGGTAAGAGGTGACCTATGTAAATAATTCATCAGAATATTTATCAGAAATTCATACACACTTAAAAAGAAACAGGTCCATTTCCAAGTTCACAAGCTATGACTGGGTTCAATGCTTGCTGCTCTTCGAGCACAGTACTTGATCATATCCATTTCATTTCCCATCAGCACTATGCACCAAGACACATCAAAGTGCACATCAAATAAAAAAACTGAATAGTTTCTTACCACAAAGCTTCATTTGTTATTTCACAGATATAAAAATGTATTTAAACAATCTCAAATCATTCACTCATGAGATGACCCCCCCATCAACAATTCAACTTCCTCAGCCAAAACCCTGTGTGAAAAAAAAAAAACCAACAACAAAAAAGGAACTTAGGAACATAATAATAAAATACAAAAAAAGAAACACATTTTGTTTATTTATTTAACTGAAACAGAGGCTGCTGCAGCTGCAGGAGCCTTTTCTGATGTGACATGAGTTGCTACATTTAAAATCAGACGCTTTAAACAGATGGCTATTCAGTTAAAGGCTTCAGGCATTATCTCCCACACAGTTGCCAAGGAAGAGGGCACTAGTTTTCCACTACAGCTTCAGTATAATTGCACACAGAACCACAAACTGACCACTGACAATTACATACATGACATCACAGATTGGTGAATGTGACTGTTAACCGATGTCACATTGTCTTTTAAGAGTATTGCTAGCTACAAAGAAAGCACCAAGAAACAGACATTAAAGCCTAGGTATAGAATGAATTTTAGCCTGAAATGTAGGCTATAGCAAACACACAATTCAAGAACCACTCTATACTAATAAATATTTCAAGTTATGTTTACTTTCAGTCTTTTGTTCATGTCTGAATTTTCACTGCCACAGCAATAACGAGCAACAAGTGTAGCTGGAGTATAAACCAATTAAAGATCACCTTGTACTCATGCAAGTTTTTTGAATCAGCTTCCAAAAGCATATCTGCAATACATGGTTAAGAATATTATAGTCTTCATGTACCTACTTTTGGATTATGAGTCAATATTAATCATCCAAAGAAGTACAGCAGTCTTCAGCACTAGTGCTGCAGTAGTAAAACTTTGGAAGAACTGACGTTCAGACTCCTAATACAAAAACATGATAGAATCTGTCCTCAAGAAAAGATCTGGGCCTCTCTGAAGTTCTGTCCAAGACAGAAAGGGCTTCAGGAAATGAACAAGGCGCCACCCGCGCCCCTCCTCCTTTTTTTATTTTGGACTACTAGACAAACTTTCTGACTAGAATGCCTATGTCCACCTGTTGTTTTTTTTGTTTTTTTTTTTTTTTTTTTTGAGACAGAGTCTCACTCTGTCACCCAGGCTGGAGTGCAGTGGCATGATCTTAGCTCACTGCAACCTCCGCCCCCCCAGGTTCACACCATTCTCCTGCCTCAGCCTCCTGAGTAGCTGGGACTATAGGCGCCCGCCACCAAGCCCGGCTAATTTTTTTGTATTTTCAGTAGAGACAGGGTTTCGCTGTGTTAGCCAGATGGTCTCGATCTCCTGACCTTGTGATCCACCCGCCTCGGTCTCCCAAAGTGCTGGGATTACAGGCATGAGCCACCGCACCTGGCCTGCCTATGTCCACTTTTGGCATGCACCTCTGCCACCTTGCACACTGTAAACTAACAGAGTTTCACCATTCCTGTCTCATTTCCCAACCATTCACCTTCCTCAAGATCCCACCTTCAAATTCTGTTTAAAATATGTAACATGGATTCTCCTTGTCTTTTTAAGATAAAGACCCAAATCCTTATCACTGCTTGCAGGCCCTTCTGTGGCTACACTATGCCTAGTCTATCCCTATCTGCCCTCAGGTGGGCCTCATCTGATCACATGCTCTCAGGTATTCTCTCCACTACAGCTACATTGGTCTTTCATTCCTGGAATACAATATGCCTCCTGCCACCAAGGGCTGCTGTCCTTTCTGCTATAAAATATTGTCATTCCTCTCCTCATCTACTTCAAGTATATTCTACTTTCAGATCTCAGTTCAAATGCCCCCTTATCAGGTAAACCACTTTTCTGGTCAGGCACAGTGGCTCATGCCTGTAATTCCAGAACTTTGGGAGGCTGAGGTAGGAGGATCACTTGAGGCCAGGAGGTGAAGAACAGCCTGGGCAACACGGTAAAACCTCAGTGTGATGGCTAATACTGAGTGTCAACTTGATTGGATTGAGGGACACAAAGTATCAATCCTGGGTGTGTCTGTGCAGGTGTTGCCAAAAGAGATCAACATTTGAGTCAGTGGGCTGGGAAAAGCAGATCCACCCTTAATCTGGTGGGCACAATCTTATCAGCTTCCAGCAAATATAAAGCAGGCAGAAGTTCCGTCCCTCTAAGAGAAACCAGACTAATACACCCATCTCTACTAAAAATACAAAAAATTAGCGAGGCGCTGGCCCGTGTCGTCTCAACTACTCGGGAGGCTAAGGCATGAGAATCACTTAAGCCTGGCAGGCAGAGGTTGTAGTGAGCCAAGACTGCAATGCTGCATTCCAGCCTGGGCAACAGAGCGAGACTGTCATTCATTCATCAATTAACGAACCATTTTTCTGGCCTCTTATTAAGTCAAATCACCATATTATCTATACAGCAGCATACTGCTCATAATCGTACTTGTCTTCATTGCAGTTTTATTTATTTGTGTTATCTTATTAACACCTGCCCCCTACCCAGCCAATAATCTAAATCCAAAGGTTGCACATACCAAGTTTGTTTTTACTCCCCAGTGCTCACTACAGTGGCTGGCACAAACTGAGCACTTAAGAAATATTTGTTGAATGAATAAGTACAGAGAAGGATTTTAAAAATTAATATGCATCATTCAATAGAAAAATTTAGTATCACATTTTTCAATCGCAGTCCTACCATTCTTTATTGAAATAAAAAAATTGTGAAAAGAACTCTTTAGGGATCAAATTGTTCATCCTTTGACTTCAAGTATGAAGATAAAATTCTTCATACATGATCCCATAAATTTATATATATCACAAAACTCAATGCTCAAAACTAAAATCTTTAAAAACCAGACTGCACTTTAAAGAAACAAAAAATTAAAGATGAGTTTGTAAAGACAGAAAAATGGATTAAAAAGAAATCTCAGGCAGAAAAGAAACTCTTCAAAGAGCATAAATGTTTTATAGAGAAGAATGTATTTTATTGTTACAATAAAAAGATACTAGAGTATGGAATTGTTGGTGAGATTAATATTATGTTTACAAATGAAAAGGATCCCTTAAATACAAGCAGTTTAAACAACCGTTTGATCAAAAGATATGGGGTGCAAAAGATTTGATGCCAGGCTATTAAGTAGACAATGCTCTATTTTAAAAAATGCAACAATGGACAGGCCAGTAGCTACTGTGTAACATTCATTTTTCCTCTTTAGAGCTATATTGACTTACAGATTTGGAGGTTTAACGTTTCCCCACAATATTTATACTTTAAAAATATCTTGTTCTTTCAGTAAGGGCCATCACTTATAAGTATTTATTTTATGTGGAGATCACTTTGAGGTGTCAAAAACCTCAATTCATCATATTCTGTGTACTATACTCCATTAGGACATGAGTGCTGTGGAGAGACCTAACTATAATTCTCAAATGGTAGCCATGTTAAGTTTAGCTACCCTAAGAAAGACTGCTACTGCCATGTAGATATTCCAATGTAGTCTTTCTTCACTTAGATTTTTATCTTCTTGACTTTTTCATTATTGCTTAATTGCTAACAATTCCTTTTGACATGTATTGATCATGCTAATAGCTATAACATGGCCTTTTGTGCCTAGAATTGATGGACTATATTTAATACAAATCTATATGTATTGACAAACAAGTTTATTTAATGATGTTTATTCAAAGGAATGACATTTTCTAGACAGCACTTTTCACATTTGAAATATTGAAGATAAAATGCTAGCTTTAAAAAAAGTAAAAATCATTTTAACACTTTATACTGATTCACCACACACAATTTTCCTAAACACGTTATCTTCATAGATAGCTAAGCCACATGTGCCAATCCTACCACCACTGCCTACTGAACCAGTCTAACCCTGTGTACTACAGACTACCAGAAGTATGGAACAAAGAGTCACATGAATACACCTTTCAAGGTTCAAAAAAAAGAAATTTTTATTTATAAACACTGTATGTTACAAAGACTTAACTAAATTAATAATGAGAACAAACAAATAAGAGCATTAAATAGAAGTAATATGCCTTTTATTTAACTCCAAAGTGTCTTGTGCTTAATAAACATTTTTCTGGCCAAAAAAAAAAAAAAAGGGTACAAGAGGTACAAGGTGACGAGAAGCTATTAACTGTCAAACAAAAATAACACTAGATAATAGAGAGAGGTATCACAGAAATTTACTACTGTGAAGCAGAGATACACTAATAGGCCTTCTTACAACCTGAGTAAAAGCTTCCAGAGACAGAGCTGATTCCTCTGATCCTGTGTTCACCAAGCAACGTTTTGACTCCTAGCTTAGCTTCTCAGGTACCAAGACACCATGAAAAAGAGGTAATAGAAAGTAATGAGTATTCTAATCAATGAAAAAATATAACCATCCCACTGTCAATTAACAAGCATTGTGGATACAAATCAACTTCTTTCTGAATATGATAACTGGTTCAGGTCCCCAGAGGTGGATCAAACCAGGGCAAATGGATGAAACTACAAAGTTGAAGACGCTAGCTTAAAGAAGTGATCTCAAACTCCTTGGTTTTAGGGTCCCTTCATAACTCTTAAAAATTATAGAGGACTCCAAAAAGTTTTTGTTCACATGGGTTTACTTACCAGTATTTATTATATTGGAAATTAAAACTAATAAAAAATTTAATATCTACTTTTTCATTCATTTAAACACACTAATAAGCCCATTCACAGCAACAAAAATAACATTTTCAGGAAGTCAAAGCACCAGGCCTACTGCAGGAGTGTGAAAGAGGCCACAAATTCTGTTTCAAGATAGCTCTGAGCCCACAGAGTAGACATTATGAGCAAATTTTTTGGACCCCCTCAAGCCCAAAAAATTACAGACAGGAAGTTACTGAGACTAAATGATGGCAGATATGTCCAAGGAATATTGTGAGGATTCGATCCATTTAGGAATTTTGTGATGTACGTGTGGAGATGGCAACCAGTGGACAACGCAACAGTATTGGAATGGTGGTATACAGGCAAATAGTAACATCGTATTAGAAACCTAGGAATGAGGCTAAATAATGGCTACTCAGCAGAAAAATCCATGTTCCCTCTCGAAGCGATCTGTTTTACTATGAGGCAAAAATCAGGTCATGTACATTTTCATATTAAATTTTTTGTTAAATAAACTTCTGCAATCATCAAACGATTTTTGGAAATACGACTAACATATAAATTTAGTGAGAAGAGGTACACTGATTTTCTTTTTCACAAATCTATTTTACATCTGCTTTAACAGAAGACAATCATATTATCATATCTACTTCTGTATTCAATATATTACAATATGTTGCTTTGGTTGAAGTATACAAAGAAAATCTGGCATCACACAAGCATGTAGTTGGAGAAGGGAGGTGCACATTAATAACCTTTTCAGTTAATTGGAGATATCTTTCTCTAACACTATACCAAAACTAAATAAATGGTATTTGCTAAAAGGTTAGTTGAAGTACAAAACCTAAAACTATCAAGCCGGGTGTGTTAGCCCAGGCTTGTAATTTCAGTGCTTTGGGAAGCCAAGGCAGAAGGATCACTTAAGGCCAGAAGTTCAAGACCTGCCTGGGCAAAATATGGCGACTCCATCTCTACAAAAATCTTTTTTAACAAAAATCACCAGGGCGTGTGGCATGCACCTGTACTCCCAGCTACTTGGCAGGCTAACGTGGAAAGATTACTTGAGCCCAAGAGTTCAAAGCTGCGGTGGGCTACGATCACGCCACTGCACTCCTGCCTGAGCAGCAGAGTGAGACCCTGTCTCATAAATAAATAAACAAACAAAAAATCATATCAATGAACTTTCTATATTCTGCTACATTAAAACCCAACAATCTATCATACACTTTGATTATCAAGCATTGGTCATTTGGAAAATACTGGTTAACTGAGTTACACACAGATTCTATATGTTGAGACATTTTACCAAACACTATCAAAAAATAACAATTATTAATGCCACCAATAATCTCAGCAGAAAACCTTTAAGTATTGAGAAGTTATCAGCTCACAGTGGCCAATACAAGTCTCCCAAAACTCTCATTTTTGCTTGAAATCACAAATTTTATGAGAAGCAACAAATACTGTCAGTTTTCCTTGACAAACTTACCATTGGTTTTGGGGAAAATACCTACCAAATGCCTAAATCTGATTAATCATAGTTTATCAGTCATTCTCTCAAGTATGATGCTCCATCTTGAAATCTGCTCAAATAATTACACGAAAGCTTTCCCTTGATACAAGGGAAGTACCTGCCATTTTCTCCCATAGAGTATTAAAAAGACATATATTAAAGGGTCAAAAGTTCATAAATTAATAAGTTTTACTTTTTTTAGAGAGAGAGAGAGAGACAGACTCACTCTGTGGCCCAGGCTGGTGTACAGTGGTACGATCTTGGCTCACTGCAACCTCTGCCTCCCAGGTTCAAGTAATGCTTGTGTCTCAGCCTCCTGAGTAGCTGGGATTACAGGTGCCCGCCACCATGCCTGGCTAATTTTTGTATTTTTATTACAGATGGAGTTTCATCACGTTAGCCTGGATGGTCTCAAACTCTTGACCTCAATTGATCCACACGCCTCAGCCTCCCAAAGTGCTGGGATTACAGGGCATGAGCTGCAGCACCTGGCCAATTTTTACTCTTTCATCAAAGACATTCTTAAGGAAAATCTAAGGTTTTGTTTTCTGAAGAATACAACTACCAGCGTTGTTTGGTGTTACTGCCTTGATTCGTGCTAAGGCACCACCAGCAGTTTTATCCCTAATTGCTTTTGCATCATCAATACAAATGTCAACAAAGTGGAAAAAGGCAAATAATGTCTTCATATTATATAAAAATAGTTTTTTTGATTTGTGGAATCTCCTGAGAAGGTCTAAAAGACCGCCCCCCCGCCACAACCCCACTCCCTTGATGGTTTCAGACCATACTTTGAAAACTGCTGGCCTAACGTTGTCAAGGGAGTATCAAACAAACAGAAATCCGCCCACTGGAAAGCCATGCCTGGAACAGCCACATGGCTTTTTCATCACACAGATTTCTTTCAGCTGCAAAGATAGGGGCTCCCTACCTGGGAAGGCAATTCATTTATGGAGACAGCTCATAATCTTTATATGGAGTTAAATACTTCACCTATAACTTACATCTTCTTATGGAATAACATGAAATAAATTTCTGCCTACAGTGGAAACTATTTTACAGGTCTCCAAAAATCCAACACTATTTTTCCTCTCTAGGCTAAACAAATCCAGTTGTTTAAACCATTCCCCATTTACAGAATCCTCTGATCTAGTCCCATCCCAACCACCTTCCTCTTGTAATGGCTCCAGTTTTTTAAGTCCTTCTTAAAACAAAGCTTTCTAAAATGAGCACAACACTCCAGATATCTCTGATGAAGATAAAGGGGACTGAAACCATTAATTTTCCTGATCTGGGTACAATCCTTCTCTAACATAGCCTTGATATCATGTTAGCTTTATTAGTCACATACCAAAACATTCAGCTCTTTTCCACTCACAGTACTGAGAAGCCCTATTTCCCCCTTCAATATCTACCAATCAATTTTTTTTAAAAACCTCAATGCAGGGCTTTACACTCATTCCTATTAAATTCTGCCCAGTTTCTGACATACATAGACTAATGATAATCTTTTGGAAATGTGGGTCTACCACAAATACTCACTGTACCTCTCAGCTTTATTTTTTTAATCAACTTCAGGAAGATTTTATAAATGACTTCTTTCTCTTTATCTAAGACTTTTGTTATTGTTTCTAATCAGCAAGTATTGAATAAGATAAAACCACAGGGAGAGCCCAGTGACCTAAAACTGCAGCTCATCATTCTGGTTCAAACAACTCAATGAAGATCCACTTAGGTATATAATTCCCTAACACACACCTTATATAACACACTCCTATTTCATAGAAGTTAAAATTCTACATAATTGCTTACTTCGAATCAATGACTCTAAAAAAGAACCCAAGAGTTCTTTCGTAAAATGAAAGAATCACATTTCCGGATGTAAAAAATTCAACCAGATGAGAACACTAGCATATGATTCACCCCAGCCAGCTACACTGAGAAAGGCCATGTCAAACTGCCACTGTATTATTCCAGGTAGCCTGCTATGTCACTGCCGCAGAGATTTTTTTGGCCATATATCCTAGATTATCTGAAGGGACTGCCTCTTTCAGGTTTCACTCTCTAGAAATGAGAAACTTCCTGTTTTCTGTAAATGGTTACAGAAAATGCAAGTATATTTTATATAATTTAAGTCTCTTTCTATTCCACATTAGTTACTTCGTCGAGAATGCTAAAAGCACATAACTCCAGGCAAGACAGCATAGTAGAAAGCTTTGAAGGCAAAAAGTCCTAGAGTTCTAGCTTCTTCACCACTTAAAAATGAGTGACCTTACACTTTCACTTTGCATCTACGTGACTTAGAATCTGTAAATGTGATGGAATCGCGACAGACTCAGAAAATTGCATATATCATAGCATTACTGTGAAGAATAATCGAGATTATATATTTGAAAATAACCTCATAACCTGTTTGGTACAAGCAAAGTCCTCAATACACATTAGTTTCCATCCTTCCTGCCACAGAGTCTTGCAAGGAATAAGCACTCCCACATTGAAGCATTATGCTCCCTTCCAACCCATTTAAGACAAAAACAAAAACAAAAAACAAGTACTATTCCATGTTCTACGACAGATAAAAGTTGTCACTCCCAGTACAGGAGCTAAGATAAGCAGAAGATATTACATACTATGAAGTAACAGATCAGAAAATAAACCTTGCTTATTTTAGGATACAAGTGCATGGCACACTAGAAGAACTCAGGAAAAAAAAAAAAAAAAAAAGTCTGCCAAATTGGTGATTCTATATCATCCACTTAAAGAAACGATCACTCATGGAAAAAAGACATAAAGTACAGGTTTAAGAATAAAACATTTTCAATCAAAAACCCCTTTCTCATGTTTAAAAAATGGCATTACGACTTTAAAATAAAAACTTCAATGGCTAAATATAACTTGACCAGGTATGGCACTGTAGGTTTTCTTCAAATGAAACTATCACATGTATCAATAAAACCACTACAGACAGAGACAAACTCAAGAAACTATGTTGCAGTGATCCAGAGACAAAGGTAAGGCCATAGATAGGACTTAGTATATTTTAATAAGTCATAGGACTGTCTTATTTTAAGATGGTAGTATATAAATCAATAAAACAGGCACTTTATAGCATAAGAAAAATGAGTTATAATGAAAACTAATTATACATTTTTGTTTTATAGTTCTATTAAACTTGTCTCCTTCTTTCCTTGCAACAGTGGTAAAACCATTTCAAACCAAGATGTTTAACATACTGTAATTCGTTTGCTCAACTGCCTTACAGAGCATGCATTTGCTGGGTAACAAAACGAGAAACATGAGATGCATGATTATTTTCTAAAAATTCACACAACAACTGACAAAATATCATCCATCCAACCAATTTTGCTTTCATTTGCACCTCACCAAATTAATAAAATTCCCTATCACACTGTACTATCACAGAAGTTGCCTTAATTTATAAGGAATCAGGAGGACAAAGGACTATCCATACAAAAGGTCGACTGGGTAAATATTCTCATGTTACACCATATAGGAGAAACAGAAGAATGGAAAAGCCAGGATATCCCAGAGCAAACACATATATTAAATCTGAGCTTTGGGAGGCCAGGGTGAGAGGACTCCTTGAGGCCAGGAGTTTGAGACCAGCCTAGGCAACATAACAAGACACCCATCTCTACAAAAAATTAAAAATTAGCCCAGCGTGGTAGCACTGTAGTCCCAACAACTTGGAAGGCAGACGCAGGAGGACTGCTTGAATCCAAGAGCCCAAGTCTGCAATAAGCTATGATCATGCCACTGCACTCTAGTCTGAGTTACAGAACAAGACCCTGTGTCTATCAATCAATAAAAACAAAAACTCAAAAACTTAACCCCAAATTGTCAGGCAAAAGTTAACAGAAGTACTACACATTTTAAAAGGCAGTAACCTAAAGAGATAAAGGTTTCTTAGTGACTAAGCAGAGAAAGTACCAGTCACAAATGCAGAAATTAGAAGCCATCACATAAGATGTAAGGCTTTTTTTGGATAGATGAGATGAACAAATTAAAAGAAATTCGCTTTAACTGCCCAAGAGTAAATGATAATTCTAAGATAAACTCCTGAAAGAGTAATAGGCAGAGAGACACTGACTCATTTAAACAACTGAAACTATCCATTTTCTATGTTAAAGCTAGAGCTACATCTAAAAAGAACTAGACACAATATTTACAAACTCTTTTTTTTTTTTTTAACTGGGAAAAACAAAAAAGATTTGGCTAAAGGAACCTAAGGTCAAAGCATATTTGACAATTTGATTTTGCTAACAGATAGGTCCCACAATGACTAAGTTTCTCCAATCCAGATTTTGTTTTTTTAATATTGACGCCTATGGGATAACTCTATGGGACAGTTGTTACTAGCTGCCAACACGTATCTAAACAGATTACAAATTTAGCTTCTAGAGTTTTCTAAGTCAATGTCGGTCTATCATGTAAGATAAAATGCATGTGTTAACTTGTATGTATGAAAACACAGCCAGGCACAGTGGTTTACGCCTGTTATCCCAACATTTTGGGAGGCCACCACAGAGGGAAGATCACTTAAGCCCAGGAGCTGGAGACCAGCCTGGCCAAGCACAGTGGGACCTCATCTCCATAGAAAACTAAATATTAGGCAGAGGCAGCGATATGAGCCTGCAGTCTCAGAAGGCTGAGGCAGGAGGATCACTTAGCCCAGGAGTTCGAGACTGCAGTAAGCCATGATCACACCACTGCACTCCAGCCTGAGCAACAGAATGAGATCTTGTCTCCAAAAAAAAGAAAAGAAAATACATAAGATGTTAGCTGCTGCCTCTGTCAGAAAATACAAAGACGTTAGCTGCTGCCTCTGTCAGAAAATAATAATAATAAAAGAGTACTAAGACTCCATAGAGTTTATATACTTGACCCCAAGACCACCAGCACCTTCCCCCCAAAAGTGTTAAGATTTATCTCAAGCAAGATTTGGGTCATGATTAAATTCCATTTGAAATAATTTCAATACACATTAATAAATATTTCCTGAGTCCCCTACTATGTGAGGTTTTTTATAAAGGTATAAACACTCCACACGGGAAACACCCACAACCCCTTCCCCAATCCTAAGAAAATTCTTGAAAAACTTAATTCTGGCCAAGGCAGGCGGATCACGAGGTCAGCAGATCGAGACCATCCTGGCTAACACGGTGAAACTCCGTCTCTACTAAAAATACAAAAATTGGCCAGGCGTGGTGGCGGGCACCTGTAGTCCCAGCTACTCAGGAGGCTGAGGCAGGAGAATGGCAGGAACCCGGGAGGCGGAGCTTGCAGTGAGCTGACTCAGTGGCACAGAGCGAGACTCCGTCTCACAACAAACAAACAAAAAACGTAATTCTGACTAAAAAAGAATATTTTAGGTAGAGGTAACAACAAAAACTAAGACAGTGAAGTATCTGAATATACAACAAAGAGAAAAATTTAAATGGCACGCTGAGCAGTTTCTACTTTTCTAAATAAAATGGGGCATAACTGTTTCTGAACCCAGGAGTATTGAGACCTTAACTTTTAAGAAACGTTAACTCTTCAGGTTACCTGAAAGATGCAGATTAGAGATAGAAAAGGCTAAAAAACAAGGAGACAAGTTAGGATGTCCTTGATGAGGACCCAGAAAAGCAGATATGAGAAGAAAACAGAGCAGTATACTAAATACATTAGAGAAGGAGAACCGGCAGAACTTTAGTGACTACAATTATAAGTGAAGAAAGAAGGAGGAATTCAAACATGGGTAAATAACTGAGAAATGATACCGTTAAACCTTGACAGGAAACACACTAATGTGTAATAATAATAGGAGGGTCGTTAATAAATGCAGATGATTAACAAAATCATGTCAAAGATGAGATGGTGAAAAATTCATATGGAAGAGTCCAACGTAACATCGAAAATATCAGAATGGAACTCAAGAAAACAGTCTGGCTAGAGATGGTATCAAAAGTCTCAAACCCAGAAAGGCAACCGGGGAAGCTATGGGAGTGGAAGAGACTACTGAAAAATCAGATGGAGTAAGAGGAGAAAAAAGCAGATCAGGAACAAAACCGGATAAGGACTCATTACCTGTGTAACAGAAAGCAAGCTGGACTACCTGGCAAGAAATCCCAGACCTACCACTTAACCTGTGTGAACTTCGACAAGTTCCTTAAGCTTTTCGTGCTTCGGTTTTTTCACATGTAGAACAGGGATAATAGTGGACCATCCTTTGTACTGTTGTTGAATTAAGTCATTTTGTCTTCATGCAACCCACACGTAAAACATTACAGAAACTAAGGTTCATATGTAAAGTACATATAACAGTGTCTGACTTACATTAAGGTCCAATAAATATGAGCTCCCATCATCATCATCATCAAAAAAGAACAGTAAAAGGTAGAGAAACAGAAGAGTACCAAAGAAAAAGGGTGAACAACAAGAGGATATGAAGAATGTAAGCTGAATTTGATGAAGGCTAAGAACTGGCCTTGGACAGGGTCTTTGACTGTAGTCTCAGTAGGTTAGCAAGGAAAAAAGCGAGATTGCCAAGGGTTGAGGATAAGCAGAGGCAACAACAAAAGTTACCTTTGGAGAATTTTGAAAAACAAATGGAAAAATGATAGAGCCTTAAGGAGCAAAGGCAAAGAAAAAAATTCAGCTGAAGGACCAAAAGGGTGTGGATCAAGAGAAAGAAGCCACTGGGCAAGGAAAATAGAAAACAGATGAAACCAAGTCATGAAGGAGTTGAGGAAAGACAAGGGAGAGGAAGGGGAGGGAACCAGTTAACTCAATGGCTCTGACCTGTGGTACATACGCAGAATTGAGAACTCAGCCAAAAAAAAAAAAAAGGTAAATTTCTTGTATTTGTTTATGTGCCTGGAGTATAAGACAACCATTCCATATACACTCTCATCCTCGAGTTCTTAAATACTGCACTAACTTGGTTAAATTAGCTTCTATTGCATTTTTGTTAATTGGGTAAATGTTTATCTAAGTATCCAAAAACACACATACAAAAGAAAGTACAGGTATGTTAAGGGTACAGTTCAATTAATTTCACAAAGTAAACACACCTGTGTAACGAGTACCCCCTCCTCCACCTACCAACACCAAAATACTGGAACAAATCAACTTCCTAGAACCCTAAGTCACCTCCCTCATGACCCCTCCCAGGCAGTAGCCACAGTAACTGTACACATGATCCTAATTTCTGTTATCATAAGTTAGTTTTGTCTGTGTGTAAACTTTATACAAAAGAAATCAGAATACCACTTGTAAAGAAGCAATTCTCAAGACCATCAAAGCAATTCAAAATCCTTCCAAAGCTAAGCATTCAGTCTCTGTCTCAGAAATATTCTTGGGTAAAAACAAATTTCACATAAATTATGTCCATTTTGACCATTACTCATCTGTGTCTCCCCAATGAAATATTTTTCTCTGTCCCTAAGTAAACCAACAAACATCACTTTGCCTTAAATCTCCGTCATTTCACATGAAAAGCTTCTCAAATAATAATG
>NC_045443.1:113835863-113863044 GCF_002776525.5 Piliocolobus tephrosceles
CATTATTATTTGAGATGTTTTCTAAAGTGTAATTTTATTTACTTGGTAATCATACTATTCTTACTGTTTTTAAGATAGGCCTCTTTCATTAATGATTATCTACCTGAGTAGTTTAATTCCGTTATTAAAAATATACAAAAAGGTAAATCTGACCTATGAGGAAAAAGGTAACACATTAAAAGAGTTCACTGTAATACTCAGAAAAAAGTCAGTGTAAGGAAAAGTATTTAGTAACAACAATCTTAAATCTGTTATATCAATTCCTTCTTTGGAATTCCCAAGAAAAATTTTTTTTTAAAGACAGAACCTCACTCTGTTGCCGAGGTTGGAGTGTACAGTGGCACAATCACAGCTCACTGCAGCCTCAACATCCCGGCCTCAGGTGATGTTCCCCTGTCAGCCTCTCAGGTAGCTGAAACTATAGGTGCACATCACCATACCCTGCTTTTTTGTTTGTTTGTTTTGGTAGAGACTGGGTTTCACCATGTTGCCCAGGCTGCTCTCAAACCCACGGGCTCAAGCAATTTGACTGCCTCAGCCTCCCAAAGAGTGCTGAGATTAAACCACGCCTGGCCTCCCAGTCACAACTGTTAACAGAGGTCACAGAATTTTCAGCATCAGTTCCATAGATATGTATTATGTATATGATGGTCAGCTATTACAGTATTCTTTGATACTCCACCAAAGACTGGTAAAAGTATTTTTTATATTGAAATATTTGCAAATATCTGTCTGTACTCTTTGGCAAATAATTTCAATTTTTTTCATAATTTGGAGGAGCCAGAGTCCTAAGGAATTGAGGAGCAAACTCTTCTTTGAATTGAACTGCAAAGCTATGTACCAGACAATTCTGAAAATTAAAGTCAATTTTGGAGCTTAGTTCAACTGCATAACTATGAAAAGCTATGCATAATCATTTAAAATGAAAAACAGCAATTTCCCCACTCATATTAAAAGTATCCAACATACAAACAGAAGAACATGAATATTATCTTTGTTAGCAGCAAAATGAACACTCTAATCCTGTGATACTTTTACACTGTTCTTACAACCCACTTACCTTGTCTTCACCTCATAGTAAAGAATTAAGTCTGTCTTTATTTTCCTCCCACTAGCCTCCCGACAAAGGACAGTGTCTTAAGCAGTATCCAGCAAATATGAGGAATTCCAAAATATTTTTGCTTAATTGAACTGAATATTCGCTTCTAAAATATGGTGACTGCTTAGAGTCTGCAAGACAGTCTGACATGAGAAATTAATCTAACACCTTTTTAAGCACACTCTGAATATAAAGACTGTATTAAAGATTATATAGTTACACTGTTAGCAAATCAAAGTGTATAAGAATGAATTTGTGCCATGAATTCATGTTTCCCCTACCCATTTTGAATAGTGTATTCTAATTTTCTCCACTGAAGCTGCATTTTGAAAATATATTCACAAATATAACTTCTGTGTAAAACAAAAGTAAATAGGAAACAGTGAAAGCAGAATACAGTTATTCAACCTGGAAAGGTACTGGATAACTCTGGTTATACTTCTTAATGAATTAAATCCAAACTTTTAAGTTAAGAACTTCTTACCACAAAAGAATTAAAAATTCGACAATTTACCTGTGTGTGTGTATGTACACAATTTTTTTAAAGAAGAGTATTTTGGTGTCAATAAATACAAGAGATTATCTTTTTCTTCCTTAACTTATATTATAATGTAGAATCTGGGCCAGGCACAGTAGCTCACGTGTGTAACCCCAGAACTTCTGGAGGCCCAGGCAGGAGGATCACTTAAGCTCAAGAGTTTGAGACCAGCCCGGGCAACACAGCAACACCTCATCTCTACTAAAAATCAAAACAATTATCAGGCATGGTGGCACGCACCTGTAGTCTGTAGTCCCAGCTACTTGGGAGCCTGAGGCTGAAGAAGCGCTTGAACCGAGAAAATAGAGACTGCAGTGAGCTATGATTATGCCACTGCATTCCAGCCTGGGCGACATGCAAGACTCTCTCTCCAAAAACAAACACTCTATGAAGGCATTTCAAAGCCAAACAGTGGTGTCAGATAATGGGGACATTCAGGTACCTGAGCAGTGAATAACCTTTTTTTTAAAGGTTACAAGAGAAGAGAATGGAAGAAAGAAAAAAAAAGAGAAGGGAGGAGAGCCAAAGAGATGAGGTGAAAGCCTTACATACAACCCTACATGGATGGATACGGCCATTCTCCATGGGACAGTGCCTCATTAGATAATTAGTAGTTGTTTGCCCAAATACAATCAGCTATATTCTGAGTCTGTGACCATGTCTATTAAAAGGAGTGTAAGTAACTACCCAAAAGAACTGTAAAAAATTCCAAAGACATACAAATAACACCGGTAAGATGCTGGTCACATCTCATAAATTTGAATTTCCTTTATTTGAGAATCTCTACAATCCAAGTGACTTACTTTGTGGTGTTTTGCATTTCAAAATTGTTGCAATTAATTAAGCTAAGAGGTAAAGGTGAAAAGATTTCACCTTAATCACTGTGGCTCAGCGGCACTGCCTTGGTACTGCTGGCATCCAATGGCAGGAGCCAGAGATGCTGCTGAACACCCTATAATACACAGGACAGACAGCTCCACAAACAACATCCAGCCCAAATGTCAATACATGTTGAGCATTCCTAACACAAAAATCTGAAATCCAAAGTGCTCCAAAACCCAAAACTTTTTGAGTGCCAACATGATACCGCAAGCGAAAAATTCCACAGCTGACCTCCTATGACAGGCTGCAGTAGTCAAAACTGTTTCCTGCATACAATTATTTAAGGTGCTGCATAAAATTAACTTCAGGTTGTATATATAAGGTGTATATGAAACATAAATAAATTTCATGTTCTGACTTGAGTTCCATCCCCCAAGATACCTCATTATGTATACGCAAACATTCCAAAATCTGAAAATTTCCAAAGTCTCAAACACGCCTGGTCCCAAGCTTTTCAAATAGGGGACACTTAACTTGTAGTGCCAAAATTAAGAAACTGTGGCAGAGATGAGGTATGCAGCTCTTAAGTCCCTCCAGATCTACACGAGATCCCGCCCCCTTCAACTACTAAAAGACACAGTTCCTGCAATTCTAACTGCTCACTACTGCATCTACTCACCTACAAAAAAGGCAGAATCGTGATTAAGCGGTTTCAATAGATTTTTAAAGTGATATATATAGTAAGATATCTAAAGTCTCAATGAAATCTAAAGGGCTAGTCAAAGCTGTAACAGTTCTTCCTTACTATATAATTACATTGTTTATATGTGATAGAAATTTCTGAGGAACCTGAAAATGAGTTATTTCTTCTTTTTTTTTTTTCTTTTTATGAGATGGAGTCTTGCTCTGTCACCCAGGTTGGGGTGCAGTGGCATGATCTCGGCTCACTGCAACCTCCAACTCCCAGGTTCAAGCAATTCTCCTGCTTCAGCCTCCTGAGTACCTGGGATTACAAGCACATGCCACCACGCCAGGCTACATTTTGTATTTTCAGTAGAGATGGGGTTTCATCATGTTGGTCAGGCTGGTCTCGAACTCCTGACCTGGTGATCTGCCCACCTCGGCCTCCCAAAGTACTAAGATTACAGGCATGAGGCATCATACCCGGCAAAATGAGTTATTTCTTAAACAGAAAACAGTCCCCTCAAAAATCTAACCTGTACACATCATTTATAAATCCTCTTTTAAAAAAAAGTCCGCAATCCAAGTTTTAAAAAAGAAACAATTATCATTCATTTAATCTTCTGTTCAAGAACACACAGGTCATCGCCAAACCTACATTTCCTTTGCATATCAGCCAACTGGAATCTGGTACTGGCAAGTTACACAACAGGAATACATAACACTCTTTACTATTATCCCAATAATTTCTTTAAAGTGAATCAAAGTTTGTTTTTTTGTTTTTGTTTTGTTTTTTTGAGATGGCGTTTCGTCTTGTTGCCCAGGCTGGAGTGCAATGGCGCGATCTTGGCTCACCGCAACCTCCGCCTCCCAGGTTTAAGCAATTCTCTGATCTCAGCCTCCTCAGCAGCTGGGATTAGAGGCGCATGCCACCACGTCGGCTAATTTTTTTTTTTTTTTTTTTTGCAGTTTTAGTAGAGACGGGGTTTCATCATATTGGTTAGGCTGGTTTCGAACTCCTGACCTCAGGTGATCTGCCCACCTTAGCCTCCCAAAGTCATGGGATTATAGGCCTGAGCCACCGCACCCGGCCATAAATCAAAGTTTTAACTAATGATTGTGAGTTGGAACCAAATGAGAAAAACCTTAAGACATTTCTTCAATTTATGGTTTTGTTTAAAATTGGAGCCCTACAAGAATCTCACAACAAAATTTTCTTTTAATTGCTTGCTTAAACATACTCCAACTTCCAATGCTGAGACTAAAACCACATTGCAAACTGCTGTTTCCATAGTGAGGTTTGCGGAACTGGAAAACTCCACAGGTCCAACCACCTTTCACTATTCTCCACTTGCCTCATGCCTTCTCCCTCTTTCGATTACATTGCCAGTCATTATAATCACTCCTGTACACATGTCCCCACCTCCCTTGACCCTCTCTCATCTAAATCCAACTCACAAACCTAATCTATGCCTGAACCTGTGCTGTTGAATATGGTTAGAAAAAACCCAAACCCATTCGAACTGGTCTTACTTTAATTAATAACCACAACTCAAGTGGGCTCTTGACATTGCACAGAAATCAAATCACACTTCCCTAAGCCCTTCCCTTAGCCACTCTCCTCCATGACTAACCATTTTCTTAGGCATTCTCCACAAACCTCTGACACTTCTTCTCCTATCTTTGGTCTCAACTGATGACCTTCCTTTTTCATTGACATAAACCACTGAAAGAGAAATTCCACATTCCACATCTACCACCTATCAGCCTTCGTACTCCATACTCTCTCCTTTCTCTTATTCTAGAGAAAATACATCCTTTGCTCTTACCTGTTGCCAATCCCCTACACTTCTGTACTTTTTCCCATTTCCTACAGCTTACTGAAGAACACTGCTCCAGCAATTCTACTCTCTCTCACTCTCTCTCTCTCTCTGACATGTCAATTTCTCACTCACTACTGTATCAATCCGAACAGAAAGCAAGGGAAAAGTAGAAGGGTGACAAACTTGGAGACCCAAAAAACACAATTTGGAAACTAATGCACTCTAACATTTATTACATGTTTACTCTCCTCACCCCAAAATCCTAGCCACAATTCAAGAATGCCCCCCACCCAAGTCTTCCCTCCCACCTCCCACCTGAAGTTCCTGTGGGCACTTTCAGAGCACTTTGATCACCCTGCTAACATGCTGCTCTTCATGTACTACACAAAGGTATGCAGCTTGTCTCCGCTCTTGAGATTTTAAGCTACTTGAGGTTAAAGACTGTTTTAGTAACCACACAGCAGTCAGGCAGTGAATGTTAATCAAAAGAAAGAATGAATGTATTTTTGCATGTATTTCTTAAGAGTTTACAAATCTGAAAAAAAAAAAAAAAAAAGACCAAAAATTGTTGAGATAAGCTGATTTAAATGTACCGAAGCCAAATTTTAAAAGGATCAGAGAGAAATTTGAAAACAACAGGAGTTCAGAACTGACAGCAGTTTATAACATCTTACCTGGGTCGAAAATACTGGGAAATAAATTCATAGTGGTTAAAGCTACTCTGCAGATTATATGTGTGCCAAAACTTGAGTTTTACACAAACCATGCTGTGGCCAAATAATACAGTTTTCAATTGGAATATCAGCTATGAGCAACTTCTTCAGTTCAGTGATACTCAAATATCAGACTCATCAGCTACGCTGTAAAAGGCAAATTCACAATGTCAGTCTGTATAACTGAGTTACGGTATAAAACAGCATTATAAAACATATCAAAGTAAAATGACTAGTACTACCAAGAATGACGTCTGATTTTGAAATACCAAATTTCTGAATATCTCCTTATAAAATCCTAAACTGACAATTCTTAGCAACTATAAACAAACATGTATTTTGATACTAAGACCATTAAATCAACTTTGTATCACAAGTAAAACCCCCTTTAAGGTGAAATGTCATTTTTTAAAGACAAACCTTTCAATATGCTCACGATATCTGTTTATTTTAAAAATTTTACAGAATTCGGGCCGGGCGTGGTGGCTCAAGCCTGTAATCCCAGCACTTTGGGAGGCCGAGACGGGCGGATCACGAGGTCAGGAGATCAAGACCATCCTGGCTAACACAGTGAAACCCCGTCTCTACTAACAACTACAAAAAACTAGCCGGGCGAGGTGGCGGGCGCCTGTAGTCCCAGCTACCCGGGAGGCTGAGGCAGGGGAATGGCGTGAACCCGGGAGGAGGAGCTTGCAGTGAGCTGAGATCCGGCCACAGCACTCCAGCCTGGGTGACAGAGCGAGACTCCGTCTCAAAAAAAAAAAAAAAAAAAAAAAATTTTACAGAATTCAATGAAATTAGGTAGCACTGCATTTTTAGAGGCAAGGGGGGAAAATCAACATCAGATTATTTCCCTAAATTCTTGCGTAGAAAAAAATGGTGTGTGGGTGCGGGTAAAATGAGATTTTAAAAATGTGTGTGTGTGTGTGTGTGTGTGTGTGTATGGGCTTCCTTGACAAAAAGATGACTGTCTTTCAGATAACCAGGTTATGATGAAATTCTGAGGTTTGTACATTACACTTAGTGGAAGCCAGCAAAGCTCCAAATACAGTTTACAAACCACTATGCCAACTCCCTTTAATCCTCATTTAAGAAGGATTACCACTTACAATCTAACCTCACTGTGCCACTGTTCCAGTGGTGAATCCAATGAACTGATTTTAAACAAACACGGGGTTTCGACAAATGTACTATTCATTAGCTACAGAGAACACAACGAAGAAGGCTACTTCAGAAAGGCAGAACCCCTCTGGTAAATTTGCCACAATCTTTAGTTAAACCTTAAACTTTTAGGATAATTGCAATCAATCTGCAGTAAATTCAGTGGATGATATTCTATTACAATATTAAATAAAGAAAGCAGAAGCAAACTAGCAGTTACAAAATACGGATAGTATCCAAAATAAAGTTTTTTAAAGTGAATAAATGGAGACTATACTTTCAGGAAATGTGGGGTTTGTACAACAATGAAGAGAGGGATGTGTTTAGCTAAGTGGCAACTAGCCAATGTCTCACTTTGAATCAAATCTGTCACTGAAATGAGGTTTTCCAGGAAACAATAAGAATAAAAAAAAACTTTAAGCTTGTTCAAAGAAACATAGCTTAAGAAAAAATTTCGTGGCAAATCCTCAAAATGCCAGTAAGGTAACAATAAACCATTTATCCAACCTGGAATGCGAACAGTTTTTGGAGATGTCAATTATACCAGACCTCTAAGTTGCAGGTCTGAACTACTTTTCTGATGTCAAATATTCACCCCACTTAAAAAAAAAAAATTAATAAAAGCCATTATTTTGATTTAAATCACATATCTAAAAACCATTAACTATTTATCACTTGAATTGGCATTCTCAGTTTTACAAGAGAACCAAAAGTCATTTCTATTAAAGTTTCAATACAGTGTATGGCTTATTTGACAATCACTACCAAATATTTTATGACCTATGCCTGCTGGAGATAGTATTGTGTATGGTGGTGGAATTTTTCACAAGGACCCAGTGTTTGGATTTCAAAAGAATACATTTAGAAATATATTCACAGGAAGTGTCTGTGTTAATGAATCATAGAAGTTCTAAGAAAATCCAACAATCTAAAATATTTGTTTCATACAGCAGCAGACAGCAAACCACATAAATTATATCCAAAATGTACACCAAGAAATGTTAACAAACATCTTTATCCTCGAAGTGCCTCATTTGATAAAAATTCATAAAATCAGGGTTTATTTAATCAAGGTATGAAAGACTACAAAATCTTTACTACTTACAAAGTGGTCAGTAGAAAGCAATATGATTGGATAACCAAAGGAAACCAAAAATAAACATCTTTCTTATTTTTTATTAGAATATGAATAACAAGACTTACTTGATCACTATAACACAAGTTCATTCTTTTTTTTTTTAATCTACATTTCAGAGAAGAGAGGACATAGATTCATTCTTGAAGTATAATTTCCAACACAAAATTTTACGAGACTCTGAAGATCTTTGTAATAAGACTGTAACTGCTATTAGGTAATACCTGATGAAAATCAACAGGAATGCTGACCATGACATTAACAACATGCAGAATCCAAAATTCTTTAGTATACTACTCAAAGCCCTCAGTAATCTGGTCTCATTTTACCTTATTGATCTATTTCCTGTTACTCCTGGTAAGCCACATTTAATTTACTAGAAAAATATCAATTTTTTTCATCATATGTTTTTTTTTTTTTTTTTTTTTTTTTTTTTTCCTGAGATGGAGTCTCGCTCTGTCACCCAGGCTGGAGTGCAGTGGCGCAATCTAGGCTTACTGCAACTTCCGCCTCCTGGGTTCAAGCGATTCTCCTGCCTCAGCCTCCTGAGTAGCTGGGATTACAAGCACACGCCACCATGCCCAGCTCATTTTTTTGTATTTTTAGTAAACTCAGGGCTTCACCATGTTGCTCAGGCTGGTCTTGAACTCCTGACCTCGTGATCTGCCCACTTCAGCCTCCCAAAGTGCTGGGATTATAGGCTTGAGCCACGGTGCCCAGCCCATCATATGCTTTTCTTTCTCTATGCTTTTATTCACTCTATTCCCTTCTCCTGAAACAAATACTCTACCTCTTCCTTTCTGCATTTCATCATACACTTCTTTCAAACCTCATCATTTTGAAATACGATCTCCTCCTCAAAGTCTTCTCATTCCCCCAAAGCAGCAATAATTGCTGAATTAACATAGCATAGCTATAATTATTTCATAAAACATTTTATATATAACATTTTACTTAGTTGTATATCTTTATGTTTTCTCTCTCCTACTTGACTGGAAACTCTGCGAACCGATCACACCTGCTGAATGAAAATAATCAACTGATTGAACCTAAAGTCAGAAGAGATTAGACATCAGATTTACAGAAAGAAGCAAAGTCTTCCTACACACACCACTGGGGGAGAAAGGGTGACAAAACACCTCAAGTTCTATACCTGCTTTTTTATGCCTGTTTATGGGCTTTATTACACAGCAAACTTTTTTTTTTCCAGGAATAATTTATTTAGATCCAGTAAGTTAGAAGACTTGAAATATCATACTTAATTGTCACAGAAATCCTGAGGTAGATGTGACACTAAGTCCACTATACAGCCAAGGAAATTAAATCCCAACTGGTTAAGTAACCCATACAACATCTTTACAGTGAGGAAAATGGAAAAGCTGGTACTAAAGTCCAAGCTTTGTGAAACTTGGTTTACCATTTTTGTTTCACTACACCACCCTGTCTCTGGACAATCAAGAGCAAAAGGTCAAAACCTAAAATACAAAAAAGGGTAGACACATACACACTAAAGAGCACAGATCCAATAATAACCTTTATAATCTCCTCTAGTTCTAAAAGTCCATATTTAATGTACCACTGTTGTTCCTCTCAACAGCAACCTAGAAAATGTGTTCCCAAGTTCACGCTCTTCCATTCAAAATTCTTTCTCTTAACTAATCAAACCCATCTTTTCTACTGCTCTCCCAAACAAACCTTCAACTCTAAACAGCTGCTTCCTGCTATGCCGCACACAGCATGTATATTAATACCCAATGCTTTGAACTCAGGCAGCTAGCACTTTCCTACCCACACTTGCCCCGTGTTGTTTTTGCTGAACTGCCTACTGCCTTAATGACTCCAGCTCACCAATTCCAGGCTATTACCTATAAAGTGAAATTTTGCATTTTATTACAGCTATAATGTGGTCTATTTTTTCTATGGAAGTCAATACAAAATAGTGGTTAAGACCAAGGACTATGGAGCCAGAGCCCCTCCTCTCTCACTTACGTGTTCTTTGGTTTGAGAGATTACTTGACCTCTCCATGCTTCAGTTTCCTGTCAATCAGCAGGAAATCATAGTATAGTCCCTACCTCACAGTAATGATAAAATGAGTTCATACATAAAAATTGCTTTGAACAAAGCCTGACGCACAAATAATGCTCCTATGTCAGTGTCTATCATTGTCATTTCTTCCAGTATCATGGTTTAATAGACTGCCTCAGAACTATAAACTATCCCACAATGCTGGACACATATTGTTTTATGTAGAAGCTATATATTAGTCATATGCTTTTAAGTCTTTCCCCACAAAAATTCAATTTATCAGGTTTTCTCTAACATATTTATTTTATAATGCACAAGAGTATATCCTAAAATTATATTTCTATAATATAGAAGATATAACTATGCTAATCATAGGGGATGTCTAGAAGTGAATATCTGCTCCATTAAATCTGGAATCCGTACTGACCCAACTGTTCCATTTAATCAAACACCATGCAAACTATTAAGAGCTTCCTCTGACTTTAACAGCCAATTTCCCAGAGAAAGAGCAACTCACTACTAAAAGATCTTAATAACACACAGGGCCTAGAGAGTATTGCCTTTTTTCTTTTTTTTTTTAAGTTTAAAAAAAAAAAAGACTTTTCCTGTCAACAGAAATCAATGAAAAGCCTCTTGAACACAGCAAGAAGGTAGGCTTGATTTTAGCCACAATGTAAGTCCCTGCAGAACTTCAGAGTGCCAACAATAGTGTCACTTTTCTCACTCATTCATTGGATTCGTTTGTGTTTCTTCAGGACTACAATAATCTGTGCAACATTACTGGCTCCTCACCAGTACTACATTTTACATTACATAATTAACAAATTATAAAAAAAAAAAAAATCACCGTCCTGTCACAGCTGCTATTAATCCTGAAAAGAAATTATAAACATAAAGGAATAAGTTAATTATATTATGGCTAACAAGACCAATTTTACATTTCTACAACTGTGTTTTTGAATACTTTGAGCATAAGTATTCATGTAAAAAAAGTACAGGGAAAGAAATCTACACCAAAATTAAAGGATCCATTGTTCAAAGATGCTCAATTTTCAACTTACAAAGAATGGAAATAGTCATAGAAACAGATAGTGATCTCAGTTCAAATCTTACATACCCAGCAATATATACAAATACCAAGAAGCTAGGTAAAATAGCAAATGAGTCCCTAGCTAGTAAGGGGGAAAGTAATTCACTTATATTAATTTCCAATTAAGTTTTAGTTTGTGTGAGATAATCACAGATCCACATGCAACTGTCAGAAATAATAGCAAAAGATTCAGTGTACCCTTAACCCGGTTTTCCCAATGCTAACTCTTGCAAAACCATAGTACAATATCACAACCAGCATATTGACACTGATACAATCAAGATACAGACCATTTCCATCACAAGAATGCCTCATGTTCCCCTTTTATAGTTTCACTAACTTTCCTCCCACTTCCACCCCTCCTAAACCCCAACAACTACTAATTTTGCTGTATCTTTGTCATTTCAAGAATGTTACATAAATGGAATCATACACTGTATAACCTTTGGGATTTTATTTTCCACTCAGCATCATTTTCTGCAGATTTATCCAGGTTACTGTATATCAAGATTTTGTTCCTTTTGTCACGCAGTAGTATTATATTGCATGGATATACAGTTTGTTTAACCTTTCATCTGCTGAAGGAGACCTGGGCTATTTCCAATTTAGGCTTTTACAAATAAAGCTGCTATAAACATTATGTATAGGTTTCAGTGCAAACATACGTTTTCACTTCTGTGGGATAAATATCCAGGAGTACAACTGCTAAATCGTAGTTGGCATGTTTTGTTTTTTAAGAAACTCTAAACTGTTTTTGTAGACCCTCCAGAAACATCCTCTCCAGCATTTGGTGTTGTCACTAATTTTTCATTTTAGTCATTCTGTCAGGTGTGTAATGAGAGTTCATTGTAGTTTTAAATGGCATTTTGGTAAAAACTAATGATGCTGAACATCTTTGTATGTGCTTACTTGCCATGTGTACATATCTCTTCATGTCTTTTGCCCATCTTCTAATTGTACTATTTGGATTTTTTTTTTTTTAAATACTGTGTGTTGAAAAATCTCTATCTATTCAAGTACTAGCTCTCTGTCAGGCATGCGGTCTGCAAATATTTTTTCCCACTCTGTAGCCTATCTTTTCATCCTCCCACAGGGGTTTCTTGCAGAAAAAAGCTTTAATTTTTGATAAAGTCCAATTTATCTTTTTACCGACCATACTTTTGGTATCAAAGAACTATAATCCTAGATCCCAAAGATTTTTTTTTTTCCCAAAAGTTGTATAGTTTACTTATTCCATTTAGTCTGTGAACTGTTTTGAATAAACTTTTGCATAAAGTTTGGGACAAGTCAGGAGACATTTTTTGGACTATGGATGTGCAACCACTCCAATAGCAATGGTTGAAAAGCTATATGTAGTTTTTAGAGTTGTCAGATTTAAACCTAAGCAGTTTTTTGAGTAATTATAAATGGTACTGTATTTTTAATTTTTGTGTACACATGGTCATTGCTAGTATACAGAAATTCAACTGATTTTTGTGTGTTTATTTTGTTGTACTCTGTGACCTTGCTGAACTCACTCATTAGTTCTAGGTGTTTTTTGAGGGAGGGGAGGAGTTTAAATAGATTCCCTGGGATTTTCCAGGTAAACAGTCATGTTATCTGGAAATTGGGACAGTTTTCTTTCTTTCTGATCTGTATGTCGTTTATTTCTTTTTCATGCCTTATTGCACTGGCTAGAACTTTGGTATTACATTGAATAAAAATGGCAAGAGTGGATATTCTCGTCCTGTTCCTTATCTTAGGGAGAAAATTATTCAGTTTTTCACCATTAAGAATAATCTTAGCTATAGGATTTCTGTAGATGATCTTTATCAAGTTTCATAGGTAGAATTTTATCAAGTTCTCCCACTACAATTTTTCTGACATTTTTAAAATCATGAATGGATGCTTATGTTTGATAATCATCAATGGATTATTGTGTTTGATGGATTGTTATGGATTATTATGTTTGATGTTTGAACTTGACTTTTTCAAAATCTGCAAAGGAAATTAATGAAGTATTGCTTTGAAACAGTTTTCAATTAGGTTCATTCTTGTTAATTATGGAGCTTCTGAATATAGAAAAATTGCTCACTACATCAAATCTGAATTAAAACACATTCCTCCTTATTATGCAACATATGCCTTACATCAACAGCTTCAAGCCCTATTTTTTTCAGGAAGCAATCCAAAACACTATCATTTAGGCAACTTGTCAAACAATCTCATACGTTTGGTTAAATCAATGAATCAAAACTAAGTACTCCTTTGCATTTCATGCTTTTAAAGGTTTACTTGTTTTAGTTACAGCATAAATTGTGATGTACAAGTACTTTGTAAAAAACATGTGAAAACAATACAATTTGACCTTGTCAATGCAAGTATGAGATTTTCCTATTCTGGGATGTTTCTGTTGCTTACCTTGAAGATTGGGGCTGGGCACAGGGGCTCACACCCGTAATCCCAGCACCATGGGAGGCCGAGGCGGGTGGATCACCTGAGGTCAGGAGTTCCAGACCAGTCTGAGCAATATGGTGAAACTCCCATCTCTACTAAAAATACAAAAATTAGTCAGGCGTGGTGGTGCGCACCTGTAGTCCCAGCTACTTGGGATGCTGAGACAGAAGAAGTGCTTGAACCCACGAGGCGGAGGCTGCAGTGAGCTGAGATCACATCACTGCACTCCAGCCTGGGCAAAAGAATGAAACTCTGTCTCCAAAAAAAAAAGAAAAAGAAAAAAAAAAGAAAAATTACTGCTTGGTTCAGTCAAGAAACAGTAATTTCCAAATACTTCAGTATTTGGAATGTAACAGTAACATCAAATACTTCAAAGAAAATTCTACCTTCTAACTACTATTTATTTACAGTTTATTAAGTATATTGGTGCTCTCAAGGATCAGTACAGGGTAACAATAGTCAAACTCTGAATTTAAACACGCATCTATTGTTGGCGTTTTTTGTTTTTGTTTTTGAGGCAAAGTCTGACTCCGTCACCCAGGCTGGACTGAAGCAGCACCATCTTGGCTTACTGCAACCTCCAGTCCCTGGGTTCAGGCAATTCTCCTGCCTCAGCCTACCTAGTAGCTGGGATTACAGGCGCCCGCCACCACGCCCAGGTAATTTTTGTATTTTAGTAGAGATGGGGTTTCACCATGTTGGCCAGGCTGGACTCAAACTCCTGATCTCAAGCAATCCACCCGCCTCGGCCTCCCAAAGTGCTGGGATTACAGGCATGAGCCATAGCACCCAGCCACATGTATCTCGTTTTAACTATCAAATGAAAACATTAGAATTTTTTTAAGGGCATAGAAATATGCATTTTGCCAGGCACAGTGGCTCATACCTGTAATCCCAGCACTTTGGGAGGCCAAGGTGGGAGGATCACTTGAGCCCAGGAGTTTGAGACCAGCCTGGGCAACACAGTGGGGCTCCATCCCTAATTCATTAACTAATTAATTTAAAAATCTAGATTTAATTAAAAAGTACTATAGCATCAAAAGTAAAAAAGGCAAATTATTTTCAATCACCGAGGAACTATCAAAGGGAAGGCAAAGAAGAGAATACACACAAACTATTAATAATCTTTATTCTACCTAAAATGATATTAATCTTCTTAGTTAATAATGACCATAGATAGAATGTAATTAAAATGAGTGTGCTAAAATATTACTATCCAAATGCTAGGAAAGCAGATGATAGTTAAATTTTTTAAAGATGTAACGCCCACTAAAACAATGAGAGCAATAAAATGAACTAACTTCCAGGGCTACGGAAGGGTGGTGGCTTTTGCCTTTGTACAACCAGTGCCCTGGACCCACATCTCCCTTTCCATGAACAGACCCCACCCCTTATGTAGCCAAGCATTCTCTTGCCTCCCAAATGTCATGGCATGTATGTCAACATTTGAAAACTGCCAACATAGTTGGAGAAAATTTAACTGTCTAGTATCTGTTAGTTATATTTGTTTTGAAGAAAAATGTAACAAGATTTCTACCTGCTTAATCTAAGACATAAAGGAGAAAATATGAATATAAATGCAAAAACAAAACTAATAAATGAAAATTAAAATCTCTTAAACACATTTAATAGGAGGGAAATAAAATCTCAGTTAACAAAATACACTTTATTAGTATAAAGGTTTTATTCTCTGTAACATCACAGGACTTATTCTAGGGATGCAGTGCATCCTTAAGTCACATTAGATATACCGGAAACATAAATATGTCAAAGTGTTTATACCAACCTACTCAGGAAGCTGGACAGTTCAAGACTCTTCCACTTACAGGACAGTAACAAGAACAATTTAAGGAATAATTTTAAAAAAAAAAATCCTGACCCATATTTCTAATACTCCAATAATCCCACCACTTTGGGAGGCCAAAGCAGGAAGACTGCTTTAAGTTCAGGAGTTCAAGACCAGCCTGGGCAACACAGACAGACCCTGTCTCTACAAAAAATTTAAGAATTAGGCAGGCATGGGCCAGGTGCAGTGGCTCACACCTGTAATCCCAGCACTTTGGGAGGCTGAGGCAGGCGGATCACGATGTCAGGAAATCAAGACCATCCTGGCTAACACAGTGAAACTGCATCTCTACTAAAAATACTAACCAGGCGTGGCTAAATGCACCTGTAGTCCCAGCTACTCAGAAGGCTGACGGAGGAAAATCGCTTGAACTGGGGAGGCGGAGGTCGCAGTGAGCCGAGATCATGTCACTGCACTCCAGTCTGGGCAACAGAGCAAGACTCCATCTCAAAAAGAAACAAAAAAACAAAAATTAGGCAGGCAAGGTAGGGCACTCCTGTAGTCACAGCTACTTGGGAGGCTGAAGTGGGAGGATGGCTTGAGCCCAGGAGTTTGCAACTGCAGGGAGCTGTGATCATGCCACTGCACTACAGCTTGGACAACAAAGCAAAATCCTGTCTTCAATAATTTTAAGTTTTTACCCTGAAGCTTATTTTAGAAATAATCAAAAATATTTTTCAATATAATAAAAGTATTATATTGTCCATGCTTTGTCTTAAAAACAAAAAATTTAAACTTTAAACTCAAGCACAAATATCAACTGAGAATAGGTCTACATATTAACTTACTGTTTTAGAAGTAACTTGAAATGCAAGTCATCTAATTATTTTTCAGCATTTCCAAAAAAAATTCTCAAGTAGTTTATCTAAATGCATTATCAAATCTAGTCAAGATGAAGATTTAGTGTGAAGTAGAAATCTCTCAGAAAAAAAAAAAAAAATCCTAATAATCACCAACACCTCCCTTTCTTTGTTAAAAAGAAAAAAAGGTAAGAATTTCTAATTACTAATAATCAAGAGTTCCCAAAATTAAAGGAAAAAGCACAAAGAAATGAAAACTACATATCTGCTTCTCAAGAGAAAGGAAATCATCATGGGAATAGTGACAATCAAGAATCGCATCCAGTCCAAAGGAGGAATGCAACTCACAAGTAAACTGATCACTGGACATCAATCTCCTAAGAAATACCTTTATGAATGAACTCAATGAGAAGCTAGTCAAAGGTTAAAGCTGATCACAGTAATTAGCAAAAAGACATTAACACAGTTCAATTTCACTATTAAAAAGCTCCAATTAAGTTTCCAGCCTTTCAACAATTTATAAAACTTTACCAGAACCTAAATAAGATAACTCAATCAGAATCTTTCCTATCTCCATTTGTAAAATCTTTCCTATCTCCATTTTTAAAAGAGATAGATGTAAATGAAAAAAGACGGGAAGACGACAGAAGGGTATTAAAACAAAAAAAAAGAAAAAGAAAAAAGACACCCCGTTTATACCCACTCCCCTACATTTTTTTTTTTTTTTTTGAGATGGAGTTTCGCTCTTTTTGCCCAACCTGGAGTGCAATGATGCAATCTCCACTCGCTGCAACCTCTACCTCCTGGCTTTAAGCAATTCTCCTGCCTCAGTCTCCTGGGATACAGGTATGCACCACCATGCCCCGCTAATTTTGTATTTTTAGTAGAGGCAGGGTTTCTCCCTGTTGGTCAGGCTGGTCTCAAACTCCCAACCTCAGGTAATCCACTCGCCTCAGCCTCCCAAAGTGCTGCGATTACAGGCGTGAGCCACGACTCCCAGCTACCCCCACTTCTTTTTATGTACAGGGCATTTTAGCAGGTGCGGTGGGCTCACGCCTGTAATCCCAGTACTTTGGGAGGCCGAAGCGGGCAGATCACGAAGTCAAGAGATCGAGACCATCCTGGCCAACATGACGAAACTCCATCTCTACTAAAAATACAAAAAATTAGCTGGGTGTGGTGGCGTGTGCCTGTAGTCCCAGCTAATCGGGAGGCTGAGGCAGGAGAATGGCGTGAACCTGGGAGGCGGAGCTTGCAGTGAGCCAAGATCGTGCCACTGCACTCCAGCCTGGGCAACAGAGCGAGACTCCATCTCAAAAAAATAAGTAAGTACAGGGTATTTCCTAATCATAGTAAAAATCATTCAGGACTACTTTATCTACAAATCCTCAATCCATCTGATCAAATTTACCTTAACCACATTCAAAAGCATCACAAAAACATTAAGCCCACAATGCTAAATAAACTTTGGCTGAACTGCATAAAGGGAAATATTTCTATGTTCTAGAGAATATGAAAAGATTCACAAGATTGTTTAAAAAATCAAAAGCTTGTTAAAAATAAAGTATCATGGAAATAAAATAAGCTAGCAATATTTTTTTTAATTTACTTGAACTTCCAATCAAGATGGCATCATAAATTGCTTTGAAAACCCACCCTGTTTCAAATACAAAGCAACGACAGATAAAATCCAGGAGAATAAATTTTAAAGACATACCTAACTAAAAAAGACCAGCATCACCATGAAACAGAAATATGTAACAGAGAGGGGGCAGAACGTATAGGGCTGCTAGGCTCTGGTTTCAGAAGGATACCGGTGGAGGCCTAGGTTTCAGATCCTATAGAAACAGGAATAAAAGTGGCCCACCTAAGATAAGGGACTGAGGCTGAAATTAGGCTGAAAATAAACTGCTACTAACAGCTGCCTGGGGGTAAGTAAGCTGTGTGGGCTTTCAGGAAGCATGTCTTCTCAGAAACTGAGTGCCTAGGAAAGTGAGAATACTAGGGCTTCAGCCACACTATCCCACTGCCTGGCCAACTGGAACAAAGATGCAGGTGTATCTACCATCAGTGGGAGACAAGTGCCCTCTGCTGCCAATCTAAGACCTTGGTGGGGGCGGGGGCCACAGGGAGAAGCAGTTAAGAAAAACTACTAGAAGGGACTGTGGGGAGCGGGGGGACGTCCCAGTCAAAGCTGTACTGTGACATAAAGAAAACGAATAAAAACACAGCAACTGAAATACAAAATCCCTTCAAACAAAACAGAAACAGAAAAGCCTGAAAAATACCTGAAAATAGTATGCTTAAAATTTCTTTTTTTGAGATGGAGTCTGGCTCTGTCACCCAGGCTACAGTAGCACAATCTTGGCTCACTGTAACCTCCGCCTCCCAGGTTCAAGCGATTCTCCTGCCTCAGCTTCCCAAGTAGCTGAGATTACAGGTGTGTACTACCACACCAGCTAATTTTTATATTTTTAGTACAGACAGGATTTTGCCATGTTGGCCAGGCTGGTCTTGAACTCCTGACCTCAAGCGATTCACCCACCTCATCCTCCCAAAGTGCTGGGATTACAGGCGTGAGCCACTCTTTTACTCTTATAAAAGAGTAAAATTTCTTTTATAAAGGGAAAAGAATCACAAAACAAGAAGTGAAACAAAGCTAGGTGGAAATGAAAAAGAATTTAAAAGCTAAAGAATGAATATTTTAACTTAAAGTAAGTTTTAAATAATTTCAAAATAAGCAATGGAAATGAAAAACTGAATAACAGATAAAGTGTAAACAGTAAAAACTGAAAAGGAGTTAATAAACTAGAAAATAACAAAGAATTTAACTAGAAAGTTGCAGATGCAAAGAAGTTTTAAAGATATATTATGGAGGCCAGAAAACAGTTTGACGATATATGTAACAGCAGTTTCAGAACAAGCAAAGCAAAGGGAAAAGAAAAAATTACACTGAATCATATATTATCCAGATCAACAACGTAACAAAGAAAAGTATAATCTAATGGAAATCTAACTTTCAAGTAGCAAGAAATAAAAAATCACCAGTTTAATTCATCCAGCCTAATTTTTAAATTATATTTTTTACTGGTGACCTCACTTTCGAGGGCCAAATTGTATATAGAATACATGCTACCCAAGAACACCACAAAGGTCCTCTGGGTATTTCCACAGAGCAAAACTGAAAAACAAGGCCAATAAATAAGGTGCAATTAACAACAACAGCAGCAAAAGTCTGACTGGCCCAGTCTTCGGCTGCAACTTAACAGTCCTTTAAATTCAGTTTCTAACACCCAGAGAAATGAGGCATGAGATAAGAGTGTGGCTGAAGCCCTAGTATTCTCACTTTCCTAGGCACTCAGTTTCTGAGAAGACAGCTTTCCAAAACTGTGGCAATAAAACTTGTGATTGGGGTAGAGGAGTACTAGAATAGTAGATTACAGAATTGAGTAACAGGCTTTCTTGTTAACTAAAACCATATATATAAACAAAAAGCAAACCTAGTGCCATCAACACAATTTACTCAATCAAAAGTATCTCTTAACCTTTCTCTCCAAATTTAAAATAGTCAGAAAAGTAACAAGGCTGATAATTTAGGCTGCATTTATATTATAAAATTTTAACTCTCTTTTTGATGGTTGAGCTGTGTCTACATAGCTTAAGAATCTGATGGTTTTATCTAAACTAGTTAAAATGTACAACTGGTTAAAGTTTTGTGTATTTTAAGGGCACTATCAGATTAATAAAAGTACATTAATTTTGGTATTATGCAGACATGTCTTCAAACTTTGAAGGCATTTATATCTAGTTATCTACTTAGTAATTTTTTTGATGGGAATACCTAGCAATGGGAATCTTTCAAAGATATATAGTAATTTGAACAGTAACCACATTAAGTCTGAAAACACCAACTATAAGACAGAACATCATTTCAGCGTCTCTCTCTCTCAAGACAAAGCATACTCTTTGCTGGTGATAAACAGCACATTCACTTTACTTTAGTCTAAGCCTCCAGCCATATAATCCTTAAAATTATATTGAGCTTCGGTGGATGAAAAAATACAGCAGCAGTCCTGCAGCCTAACTGCAAAAATGAAACCACGTACCCAGCGGAAGGGTTGGTCTCCCTAACTAGCACAGTTCAGTCAGCATCTATCTGACAGCACAAGAAACACACCACATGCTTTCTTTAGTTATCTGTAAATGTCAGTAGGACTCCGGCCCGCTGCCACAAAGAATCTCTATCTCTGTTCTCTGCTTTATCTCTTTGTCCATTCTTCAGTCATTTAGCACAACCACTACTCTATTTTCATCAGTAAGATGTTCTTCTGGGACACAAATGGGAGCTCCAACTGCTTCAAAAGCAGTTACTTGGCCAGGCGCAGTGGCTCACGCCTCTAATCCCAGCACTCTGGGAGGCCAAGAGTTCAAGACCAGCCTGACCAACACGGAGAAACTCCGTCTCTACTAAAAATACAAAATTAGCCAGGCATGGTGGCGCATGCCTGTAATTCTAGCTACTCGGAAGGCTGAGGCAGGAGAATCACTGAACCCGGGATTCGGAGGTTGCGGTGAGTAGAGATCGCGCCATTGCACACCAGCCTGGGCAACAAGAGCGAAACTCCGTCTCAAAAAAAGAAAAAGAAGAAAAAAAAAGCAGTTACCACTGCTAGCTAAAAATTATGAAAATTAGAAAGCAACACGTTACAATTTTTTAATCAAAGTAGTGTAACATTTTAAATTGGCATTTATCACCCAGCAATCCATTTGTTTTATAGAAAGCCAAAAGAATTTTAACATGTTCATATAAAAGCAAGAATTTCCATTGAAAAGAAATTTTTACAGAGGAGAACACTTACTTAGCAAACACCTATGAATGCACAAACTCATTAAGAAATACCAACAATAGTGTTTATGTATGGCAGATAACCAAAACATGGTATGTTGTTACTTTCCTTCCACACACCAAGAACCCAGTAATTTTTACTGCATATATATATATATATATATATATATTTTATTTTTAAAGTACCAGAGAACTACAAAGTTAAAAAAAAAAATTCTTTTTAAAGTATTTCATCTTTTCCACCTGCTTAGGTCTCAACTGTACCATCGATCTTATATCACAAGCTGTCCTCAACCTACCTTTTTCTCCCCTGCTGACACAAAATTCTATTTCAAGTGACCCAAGGGTATTCAACATATCCCACACACATACCACATACTTTAAAAAAAAAATTCATGCCTTTCTCGTGTCTTCTGCTTAGAGTACCTTTTCCTTCCTTCTTTCCTGGTGAAATCTAACTCTTCTTTAAAGGCAGTAATGCCACCTACATTTGCAATGTTTTCATCAATCCCAAACAGAATAAATTGCTTTTTCTTCTCTGACTCCCTACAGAAGTTTAGACATGCCTCTTCACTGAGACTTGTCTGACAACTCCACTCATGGGGTCAAAGGAGTACAGTGTTTCTCCTGGGAAGCACGGCATCCTATCAGTTAATGTTGCCACAACTTACAGTTTTATAATTACATCTTTCTTAGTGTCCATCGTCCTGCCTCTAACACCTCCACTAGACTAAGAGTGCCATAAAGAAAGGGATCCAAGAAATTCCTCTTACACTCAAAGATCTTATGACTTGCCCTCCACATAATAAGCATGCAAAACCTATTTGATGAATAACAACAACACTGAATGGACGGACACACTTGAGGAGAAATAGTAAAATGAATTACAGCTACAGCTTTGGAAAAAGATATAGATGCTAAGGAACCTAAGTCATTAAGTCTTAGTATATCAGAGTACAATTACAGAAAGTTAATGTCTCCTACTGCCTCTCTTTAAGGCCTGATTCCCAACCTCTCTGCCCCTAGGAACCACTGAAGTTTCTATGTCTACAGGTGGGCACACTGATTAGGGACTATAAAGTAAAGGTTACTACTGTCTGATCCATTTAGAGAAAAAGTTACCATCTTCTTACTTGCTTGTTCTTTCTCCTTGCTCTGGGAATCTAATACCGGCCACACCTCTGCAATTCCCTTTCCATTCTGGTCCCATTTTTTTTCTCTCGTCTCTTCCATCTTTTGTCCGGTATCAGCTTTTGCATGAGAGAGCTGGTCTACTTTATACAGTACTAGTCAGTCAGAAACACATTTTATTCTACGCAGTAAAGCAAGCTTTGATTTTAACAGACTTTGTAAATCCAATCTCGGCCATTTCTGCTTAAGAAAATCAAGAGAGTTTACACAAAAGTGATACAGCACACTTCACGCACACTTTATTTTTAGGTCAAATAGCTTCCTATTGCAAGATCCTCATCTGCAAGAAACACTAAGTCCTTATTTAGGAATACTAAATTGTGTCACCCTTGAGGCTTATGCAAGCTTATCATCTGACTTTTAAACATTTTCTATTTCTTAGAAAATACTCTGATCAAACACCTAAGTTTCTACTTTCAGTAAGCATGTAAAAGCATTAGCACTGATTGCCCTACAGCACTTTCAGGAAAACAGTTCCCATTTGGTTAAACAGTCATCAAATTTTAAGACCAGGAATCCACACTTTCTAAATACTACTTTTTTTTTTTTTTTAATTCAAACCTACACCAGGAGAAATCATTTTTTGGTCCAGTATCAAAATCTAATCTCCACCCCTCAAGAAATAAATCTGCCTTAACATCATACTTCCAACATTTAAAGAAGCCAATCAATTACAACTAATACCTTTATACACTAAAGAGCATCAATCAGAAGGACAAATTTTCTCAGGAAAATAATTTCGAGTTGAAGGTTATATGAGTATTTTGGACTGTTTTCTAGGAAATATAATTTAAATCAGCAGACAGCCAAAATACATTGTCATCGATGAATAGAAGAAGGAAAAGGCAGGGTGCCATGGTTCATGCCTGTAATCCCAGCATTTTGGGTGGCCAAGACAGGAGGATGCTTTTCAAAAAAAAAAAAGAGGAGGAGGAGGAAAAAGGAAACATATTTTAAATAGCCTATTTTTAAAAACATTACATGACTAAATTATCTTAGCAACGTAAGATTTCTTTAATAAAGTGCCACCAATCCTCTGCCTTTTTTTTTTAGTTATTGCATTTCCTTATTACACCAGGAAAAAAGTAATAATGGCCACAATGCAGTCATTCAACACTTCCAAAGCACTTCTGTACTCTGTACAATGTTAACAATCTAGTGTACTCACCTTTCTCATCACACATTGTAAGACATTAATATTCACAATAAATTTTCACACTTACTAGTAAAATACCATTTGTAGTTCAAAATAATTTGAAACTTCAAGAAAAACAGGTGAAGAAATGTACCCTTTCCTGTCAGGTCTAATTTGTGAAACTTTCTGAATTCACTCAATTAGCAATTGTTCAACTATTGTTGAATTACTTGACAGGGACTATGTTAAAAGTGCTAACAGAAGAATATACACATAAACTGTCCTCAATGAGCCTACAGCCCACAAGGAGAAAAAGAACGCAATAAGCAAAGTGTTCTGGTGCATGAAACTGGCAGTAGCACACACTGAGTCTATACGAAGCACACTTCAAAGACTCACTGTGCCTCAATTTATATTTTAATCAATAAATCTTAATTTTTTAATGATTAAAAATAGTTTATAAAATAAGAACACTACTCAGCAAGTTAAATTTTGTTAATACAGGGCTAGAGAGGTACAGAATGTCATAATAATTCCTATGACATAGATCAGATAGCTATTGTCATTGTAACTTAAAACAAGAGGGATGGTGTGAGCAAAAGGGCACATCTTCTGGGTTAAAATAGATACAGATCAGATCTGGAGAGAGAAGGTTACAAAAGAAGAACAGTCATCCTCAAGATTACTTAGTAAATACCCATGCTGGCCTTGAAACGTAGACATAATTCCAGATTGTAAAAGAAAACTGACTGTACAGAGACTAGGATCAAATGAATATAAAAATACATATCCACCAGTATAATAACAAAAAAAAAACAAGCCCCCATGGGATGTCACATGAGAGTATCTATCTCTACCAAAGTCTTAATTTTCTTTAAAGTCCTCTATCCCAAATTGAAAATATTATTTGAAAATGTTACGCGAAGTAGTATAGAGGAAAAGTCTTCCACAAGATTAGATCAGGTAAGCCTATGTACTATAATACCATATAAATCTTGGTCATTAATTCATCCAAATAAGGGTTGTAATAACAAATGAAGAAACCATGAGATGGATAAATTTCCTTAACTAAAAAAGAAATTACAAGGATGAAAGAAAAAGAATAAAAATAGACATTAACCCCAAGAAATAAAAATGATACATGTAGATCAACATCATAAAACATTTGATTTTAAAAATGATGATCCAAATATTCAACAAATCTATAAGCTGTGTCTAAAGAAAGGTAACTTATATGCACAGTCAGCAGCATAATTAATGCATTTAATAGCACATGTGAAGCAACGGACATCAAGGAGGCAGCAGGCTTCAGAGGGATATGTACAGGTGATATCCCTTCAGAGGGATATGTACCTCCCAAAATTGTACAGAGTTTTAGGAGCACATGTATGGGTGCTTTTTTTCTAGGAGACCATCCAAAGCTTTCTGTACATCTTCAAACGGGTGAACGACCTGAAAAATCTAAGAGCCATCCATATAAGACTATAAAGTTTCCAACATTACAAATATGTCTTTTCCTTGAAAATGTGCAATATAATACAGTAAGAAAATAAGTTCTGAAAAGAATTAGGTTAAAAGCAAGGTTAAAACAAGCTATCATCAAAACTCCATGAAAGTCTTTTTATGGCATTAAAGAAATACACTTCCTTCTCTTTGTAAGGTGTAAATTTGAAAATTTAAAGTTTTAGGAAACTAAGCTAGCTTTACAAAACAGATGTTGCCGCCTATGCCATTTAATCAATTCAAGTCACATTCCTAGAAGACAATATAGCCATCTGATGAGTTCAGCGTCAATGGAATGAGCCAAATCCACACAACAGCATTTTACAAAAATAATCAGCGGTTTAAAGCAGGGCATGTGCAAAATTCCTGAAATAACACATACATAATTCACTGCCAAACTCAGATCAATTCAGAATCTGCAGAGGCAAGAAGCATTATTATGGCTCTAAATCCATATTCAGTAAGGCTGTGTTCAGAAAGTTTCATTTCAATTTCAAGAAAATAAATGACTAGAGAAGCTCAATAATGATTTTGGCAGATATAAGTACCCTTCGTTCAAAGCAGAATCTTTTACAGAGCTTAAGATTTTTTAAAAGACAAAGAAAAACACCAACTTATAGGACCTAAGTCTTGAATTTAAGGATGAAATGTCATCAACTTGAGAAATATAACACTATATCTACTCAAATATTATAGCTATCCAGACAACAGTTAACGGCAAAACAGTACAATGGAAATGGCTGAAAAAGCACAGCCTTATTAGAGATCAGTTAGAATCACAATTCTAACTGCACCACCACAAAGCGGTATGACACTGAGCAAGTTACTTCACTGCCCCATCCCTCGGTTTACGCATTTTTAAATCTCCTGTGGCTGTGATGCACAAGGAACTCCCCTCTCTCTAAAATCCACCAACCCTTAACCTTCTTCCCCTGCCAGCCTCTGGGGTTCTTCACGGTCAGCATCTCCCCACAGATTCACTCAAGTCCTCCTATTCAATAAGGCTTCAGAAAAATTAAAAGTTGCTTCTCACAAAAGGCTTAGGAGAAAATGCAAAGTTAGAAGAATCTCAAAAATGTAAGAAAATCTGGCAAATGAATACAAGAGAAATCACAAAGTTTTACAAAAGCACTCCTGTTCTTACCAGGACTCAATACCTGGAAGGCAGATGAACGGGCTTTGCTAAAACTTTTCAGATTTATTTTATGCTTGCTTGCCACAGAAACCAACATAGGACCTTTTAGTCTGAGTTTCCTCTTATACAAAAACAGCGGGACCAAATTAAATCAGAGTTCTTCAAACTGTATTCCTCCAAATTATCGAGTTTCGTGAAGGTACCTCAGAGACCTCAGGACAAATGCCTCCACACCATCTTCAGGCAGGAATGTTAACAGTTTTCTATATGAGGGTTCCATGTAAGATTTGGTTTTACAAGTTTTGCTTATAAAAGGTTTGCAAATATTTACAAAAAAAATAGGCCTTAAACTTGTAACATTCTGTACATGTAATATCATCACTTTGTGGTGGTGTTTATTTTTCTCTACTTGATGCTAGAAACACAGTAACTTTTCTGAAGGTTTGTTTTAAAAGATGTTTTGGTTTTTTTTTTGAAATAAAAATAAAAATTAAAAAAAAAAAAAACAGTCCAGTGCTAGAGCTGGTGGTAAAAGTGAAGACATACAAGGAAAGACTAATGTTACCCCAAAAGACAAGGGTGAGGCTGGGCGCAGTGGCTCACATCTGTAATGTCAACACTTTGGGAGGCCGAAGTGGGCGAATCGCCATTGAGCCAGGCGGCCTTCTTGCAGCCCCACTCCTGTCGGGATGTCGGGACTGTGGGAAGACTGTCCGAGAGCCCCACCGCGGGGGGACTCTGCCGGCCTCCTTTGCCGGAGGCCGACAGACTTCTCCCGCACACCTTAGGTTACTAAAATAAACTTGCAGTTTTGCGCCTGACCTTTGCCTACTTGCTGGTTCTTTTGTGCTCGCTCTGGTGGTCTTAGAAAAACAAGACAGATGGTGCCGAACCCGGGAGGAGACCCCTCCTCAGGGCCCCCAGGGTCCGGGGAGCCTCCTCCTCCTCGTTCCACGCCGCGGACGGACCAGGACCTGAGACCCGCTTCGCTCACTCTCACGGCCTCTCTGGGGTAAGTGCCCTTGTCTCCTCTTTACCTCCCTCGGCCAGAAATCCTGCGCGGGTCCGAGGTCCATTTTGAGCCACCAAGTGGCTTGGGAGACCCTTGCAGGACGGAGACGTCCGCCTGAAGGTAATCTCCACTTTGGCTCCATGAGCCTCCAGTCTGTCTCTGCTGGTTCCAAAGGACGCTTTGAAGCCA
>NC_045443.1:113863054-113907358 GCF_002776525.5 Piliocolobus tephrosceles
TGAAGCCAGGCAGAGATCCACTTCCATTTCCATTGTGTCCATTGTGTGTCGGTAAAGAGGAAACAAATGGGAAACCCCCAGTCCAAATTTCCAAAGAGCACCCCCTTAGGGTGCCTCCTAGCCAATTTAAAAACCTTACAGCTTGAACAAGACCCTTAGGAGGAAGCCGTTAATTTTCCTTTCCACTGTGGCGGGATCGACCTCAGCAATTTCTGCCAGCGGCTAGGCAAGTGGTCCGAAATTAATTTACATACAAGGCTTTTGGGCCTTGGGCTCTCGTCCCTATACTCCTCTCCCCACCCCCTCCCTTCCTGCCCAGACTCCTCCTCCTCCCCCCATCCAGACTCCTCCTTCCTCCTCCTAATCTACTAGTAATCCACTCAGTCCCGTGCCTCCTTCGGGGCCCCCAACTGGCTGTCTTGAGCCCCCTATCTCTGCCCACACCCTCCTACAGTGTTAGCACCTTTGCGAGAGGTGGCTGGGGCGGAGGGGGTAGTCAGAGTACATGTCCCTTTTTCATTGGCCGATCTTTCCAAAATTGAGAAGCGTTTAGGTGGTGATTTCTTAGCTAATCCTACCATATACATAAAGGAATTTAGACACCTTTGTCAGGCCTATGACTTAACTTGGCATGACCTCCAGCTTATCCTAACCTCTACCCTAAACTGACTGAGGTTCTAACCCAGTATACCCGGTTAGATCCGGCCTCCCCGACAGGGGCCACCATTTTGGCGTCTTATTTCATTTCTCAATCAGCTCCTGACATTCGTAAAAAACTTCAAAAGGTAGAGGATGGTCCTCAGACACCAATACAAGACCTAGTTAAATTAGCCCTTAAGGTCTATAGCTCCAGAGAGGAGACGGCTGAGTTACAGCTCCTAGCAGCGGCTTTACAGCCCAGTCGTAACCCCAGACCAGAGAGCACACACCCCTCAGACTCCAAAGCTACAAAAGGAGCCTGCCTGCTATAAGTGCGGCAAGGCAGGACACTATGCCAACAGGTGTCCGCAAGGTCCCCGAGCCCCAACGCAGCCTTGCTATAAGTGCAAGGCATCAGGACATTAGGCCAGTGAATGTCCTAACCCTCGTCCACCAGCAACCCCCTGCCCTGCTTGCCAGCAGGGAGGAAACTGGAAGTCTGATTGCCCCACCCTGAGAACAGGTGCCGCGCCTCTACGTGACCCCCTTTCCCAGGATCCTGGGAGCTCCTTCCAGCTCCTACATCTGGACGATGACAACTGAAGGTGCCGAGACTCGGGGACCCCCATCACCCTCGCCAAGCCGCGGGTAACTCTCCTGGTAGCGGGTAAGACAATTACTTTTTTAATCAACAGCGAGGCTACCTATTCTGTTTTGCCGTCCTTCTCTGGACCTAGCCTTCCATCCAATATCTCTGTAGTAGGAGTAAGTGGAAAGCCATCCACTCCATGAAAAACTCCAATCCTTAATTGCTGCCTGGCCAACAAGTACTTTGCGCACTCATTCCTCATTCCCAACTAAAAAGGGCCCCTACCGAAAGCAATCAGTGGAAATCAGTTTTTGGCTTTCCCCCACTCGCCTCAAACTTACTAAATTTTCTTAACTATCTCATACTCCCCAACCTTGCCAGGACCTTCCTTCTGGGTTTTGCCCATATTCCAACAAATGCTTCCATTCCTCATTCCTATACTAATACTGTGCCTTATTTTATTCTTCATCCGTACATCCAAATACCAACCATGGGCCCCGACCTTAACGACGCCCCTTAACAGCAGGAAGTAGCCAGACAGACCACAGCGCCCCTTTATCACTATTATCAATAAAAGGTTGGACTGTTTGGACGAACGGAGGCAAGATGGTGCACTTCCGGGTTCTTGTTCACCACCAACTCTTCCCACGCGCGCGAAAATGCAGCCGGCGCTCAGGGAAGGTGCAGACCAACTGGGCATGCGCCAGGTGACGTCAATCTGAAGAGACCAAGATTTACCTGGTCGCACCTGCGGAACGCCCCTGACACGCCCATGCCCCACCTATTGCCCTCCCACTCCTAGAAAAGCCGCTCTCCGCCATTGAGCCAGGCGGCCTTCTTGCAGCCCCACTCCTGTCGGGATGTCGGGACTGTGGGAAGTCTGTCCGAGAGCCCCACCGCGGGGGGACTCTGCCGGCCTCCTTTGCCGGAGGCCGACAGACTTCTCCCGCACACCTTAGGTTACCAAAATAAACGTGCAGTTTTGCTGTTACACTTGCCTATCCGCTGGTTCTTTTGCGCCCGCTGGGCTGGTCTTAGAAAAAACAAATCAGTCAGGAGTTCGAGACGAGCCTGGCCAACATGGCAAAACCCTATCTCTACTAAAAATACAAAAATTATCCGGGCATGGTGGCAGGCGCCTATAGTCCCAGCTACTCAGGAGACTGACGCAGGGGTAATTGCTTGCACCCGGGAGGCAGACGTTGCAGTAAGCTGAGATCGCGCCACTGCACTCCAGCCTGGGCGACAGAGTGAGACTCCATCTCAAACAAAAAAAATAAAGACAAGGGTGAAAAGTCGTTGAGGAATCACTCAGACTTACGAATTGAACCAGTTAACCACATGCTTAGTAAGAAACAATAAAAACCCACTGCACAAATATTTCTGGTGAATAGGCCAGCCAGAGCAAAAATTTTATTTTATGGAAGAAAATTACATGTCATAATGGTATCTGCAAAAGTGGGGCTTTCAGAAGGCTTCAAGTGGCATTTCTTTGAAATGCCAGTGGTGGGCATATCACAGTATCTACTGTTCTGCTTCCAAAAGTCAACCTAACTCCAAGTTTCTGCACACGAATGGATTAAGGTTTTACAGACCACAATCTATAGCAATCTTTCTACTTTGAGAGAGACCAAAATTTAACAGAACCTAGCCTAACATAAAACTCCAGTGATTTAGATCAGCTGCTCAGGAGTCAGGAACTGCCAGATGTAAACTGAACTGCTGTATTCCATGACTGCTATCAGCTAGGAAGAGCTACTGCCCAGGAAGAACTTGCAAGAACTTTTCTGGCTAGAAAAAGACAGCTGTCTCAGTACCCATGTTGTAGGCAGTTCATGGCAATTCTTCCAACAATCCTATTTTTCAGTGTAGACAGATGTTCTAATTCCTAAATTATAAAGCTTTCACCAACTGCCTTTCTTCTCGTATGTGTTCTGGTGTTTGCTGCCATGACTTTGAATACAATGCCCCACTGTAGGTTCCTCTAGTTGCTATCTGGTCATTCTTAGTCTCACTCTCCACTGTATGTGTCTTCCTTTGGTGTACCCCTATCTTGTTCTGACCCACTGTATTCCCTAGACCTGGCTCCTGCCCTTTATCCTAAACCTTCCTTGTCCTGTCTGCAGATCCCTAACTGTAGATATAGAGATACTTAGGTGTTATTATTATCTTATTTTCTCAAGCTAACCTGGCCAGACTTTTCAGAATTGGCAAATAATAAGATGTGTTCCCTTTCAGAATTTATAAAATGGCTAATATAAAAGAACAGAAGAATAATATCGCTGCCAAGAAAAAGCAGCAGTGTAGTGTCAGTGGTGATCACAGTTGGCACAAATACTGTTTCTTTGCTGTCTCCTCTGGTGGCTACCTAGAACACTATAAACCCTTTCTTCCAAACTGTACCTGGCCTCCTACTTACTCAACTACTCATGTAGTTTGCCTTCCGGGACACAAAAATTCATCTTCATATTGCTGCCAAATCCTAACCAGAATTCAGAAAATGGTGAACAAAAATGGTGCCTATTAAAGAGAAAGAGAAGTCAGATTTCATCCTCATCCATTTGCTCTAAAAGCTCTGGTGGCAAAAGCACTTCAAAACACCAGTTAACTGTGTATTCCAACACAGGATAAATGAGACGGCACTTCAAAAAGAGGTACTGTAATACAAATTTTTTTCAAGTCATGTTTTTTTAAACGTTTTTCCTAGTTTTTTTTTTTTACACTCAATGAGACTCAAACAGAACTAGTCCTCTTCTCATCAGCTGCTTGGAAACAAAGACATTCCCTCGCCACCCCATAAAAGCACAATGGTCCACTCCCTACAATAATCACCTTCTCAACTGTTCTACCATTAAAAAGAAAAGAAAAAAGGAAAAGAAAAAAAAGAAAGAAAAAAGGAAAGTCTTTTTGAAAGAACAGCTAAGTCCTTTTCCTCCCTACTGTTTTTGGCCAGAGGGAAGGAGAAACTCCGAGCTACCAGTCCATTCAGAAGAAAATGGGTTACAAACAGAATGATAAAAACAGGTATACTTTGGTAAATGGCCACCAATCTAATCCATTTGAATGATTCCAATTATTTTCCTACCTTATCCTTTCATTCAAATCTATCTTCTGCCATTCCTGGAGCTTGAGAAAGCAGTAACACTTCCTGCTCTGAGGAAATGAAAGCCTCCTCACCACTGGGATAATCATAACCATACATATTAACTCCTTCCTTAAAATACATTTATTACAAATACAGCAGTTTCTGCTTTGAAAAATTTACAATGTACTGCATAACTAAACACTTTGTTGTTGTTGTTGTTGTTGTTGCTTCCTTTGTATAAAGAAAACAAAGTGGCAATGATAAATTGGACAAAACTAAGAAACCTACCAAACTTTTGGGGATTAACTTTAGCAGATATAGAGACTATTATTATTTTTTTTTTTTTTTTTTTTTTTTGAGATGGAATCTTGCTCCATCGCCCAGGCTGGAGTGCAGTGGCGTGATCTTGGCTCACTGCAACCTCTACCTGGGATCAAGCAATTCTCCTGCCTCGGCCTCCTGAGTAGCCGGGACTACAGGCATGCACCACCATATCCGGCTAATTTTTGTATTTTTAGTAGAGACAGGGTTTCACCGTGTTGGCCAGGCTGGTCTTGAATTCCTGACCTCAGGCGATCCACTTAGGTATTATTATATTTCAGAAGTCGTTAAACCAAAGGAACATCTAAAACCTTACCTTAAGCACAAGCTAATGAAGCCAAACTGTTACTAATTCCTTCTAGTGAAGGAATGATACTTCTTCAAATGTGAGACAGAAGTAAAGTTATTTACACCAATACATCAGTTTCATGAATGAACATCTATCTATCAGTGAAGAAGGATAAAGAAAAGTTACAGACAGTGGGAAAAAAAAGGTAACAATATACAAAATTAGTAAGCCAAAGGGCTGTTGAGGAAAAATAGCAAGTAGCCTCTTCTTTTTTTTTTAAACACCTGCCCTCCTCTTATTATTAAATCTAGGGATTCGGAGCATTAAAAAGTTACCAAAGCACTAATCTACAACTGAGTATCTGTTTCTATTTAAACATCCTGAAAGAAGACAAAACGCTAAAATAAATCTGCATTCTCTACAGAGTTCACTATTTACAAGTTAAATAAGAAAACATTAAACTTCTTTATGCCTTGTTTTGTAGATTTGACTTTGGAGCCACATTTCATAATTACAAAACGATTAAATTTTTTTTTACATATCCCTCCAAAAATAAGATGAAACAAAAGCACCTCACTGTGTAACTAGTTGGTGACAAAAACCACAGAGAGGAATTATTCTGAGTGACTTTAAAGCACAGTAAAGGCACATTCATAATGAAATATACACTAAGAACAAAGAAAATCTGTAAGTATACAAATAGTCACATGCCACATGATGACGTTTCAGTCATGATGCACCACACAGATGATGGTGGTCCTATAATAAAACTGAATTTTTACTGCACCTTTTTTTTTTTGGTAAAATTTTTTGCAGAGATAGGGTCTCCTCATGTTGCCCAGATTGGTCTCAAACTCCTGGGCTCAAACAATTCTTCCGCCTCACCCTCCCGCAAAGTGCTGGGATTACACATGTGAGCCACTGCTCCTTGCTTTTTCTATGTTTAGGTATGTTCAGAAACACAAATACTTACCATTGTGTTATACTTGCCTACAGAATTCAGTGCAGTAACATGCTGTAGCCTGTGAGCTACATAAAGCCCAGATGTTTATAGTAGGCTATACTGTGTGTAAGCAAACTCTGTTGTTCACACAATGACATCACCTAAAGAGGCATTTCTCAGAGGCATTAAGCGACACATTGCTGTATTTCAATAACAGACGACAACAAAAAAGGAGTTAGCATTTCTAGTAATATTGATGGCAGTGTTATTATTCTAAGAGTGCTGTATTTATAGCACAGGATAAAGCAAATAAAAAATTATGTTGAGAACCAGCAGTTTGGGCATGAGAAAAAGAAGATACAGATAGATATAAGAATGATATTAAGTAAAAATTTTATAGACCCAAACTTGAATTGCCAGGTATCAGTATGAATTACTATGTAATTTATGTTTTAAAAAAAGAAGAAAAAAAAAGGCATGTGTCTAGGTCTGTTCACTGAAAAGGCCTAAAAAGAATGACTAAGTTAGTAGCAACAGGAATCCTCAGTGCTCAGATTGTGGTCTCTAAATACCATGCCCCAATTAAAGGAACCATAATTCCTTAGCAAAATGGCTAATTCCAAATCTGGAGCATAAAATGTTTAAGATAAGCGAGGAACATGCTGTCATACCAAAAAGCAAGGAAGGTATCAGTGACTAGTCTCTGTGTCAAAACTACTCGGAGGTCACCTTGAACAGGTTTCCACTGGACAAAGACAGGAAAATTTAAACATCAAGAAGGATAACAGGCTAGATGTGGTGGCTCACGCCTGTAATCCCAGCACTTTGGGAGGCTGAGACAGGCGAATCAACTGAGTTCAGGAGTTTGAGACCAGCCTGGCTAACACGGTGAAACCCAGTTTCTACTAAAAATGCAAAAAAATTAGCGGGGCATAGTGGTGGGCGCCTGTAATCCCAGTTACTCTGGAGGCTGAGGCAGGAGAATCACTTGAACTTGGGAGGTGGAGGTTGCAGTGAGCCAAGATCACGCCATTGCACTCCAGCTTGGGCAACAAGAGCGAAACTCCATCTCAAAAAAAAAAAAAAAAAAAAAAGGGTAACAACTGCAATAAACTGAAACACAGTTTGTTTTAATCCATGAGTTCATGATAATATTCAAAAATAGGAACTCACAGGTCATCTTTGGAGCAACAGTTAACTATCACCCCATAGGGGAAAGTTAATGTAGATACATCTCTCTGAAAACCTTTCTTCAAATGCTATTCAAATCATGCCTGTCATTTCAATAACTCAAGTAAGATTCAACTGTTCGACTCACAGCAGAAAGAGGATAAAAACTAATTCAAATATTCTATATAAAGAAAAAAGCATCTGTGGTTCATGTCTATAATCCCAATGCTTGGGGGGCTGAGGCAGGAACATTGCTTGAGGCTGGAGTTCAAAACCAGCCTTGGCAACATAGCAAGATCCTGTCCCTACTAAAAAACTTTTTTTGTTTTTTTTTTAAAACGAGTCTCGCTCTGTCGCCCGCCCTGGCTGGAGTGCAGTGGCCGGATCTCAGCTCACTGCAGGCTCCACCTCCCGGGTTTACGCCATTCTCCTGCCTCAGCCTCCCGAGTAGCTGGGACTACAGACGCCCGCCACCTCACTCGGCTAGTTTTTTGTATTTTTTTTTTAGTAGAGACGGGGTTTCACAGTGTTAGCCAGGATGGTCTCGATCTCCTGAGCTCGTGATTCGCCCGTATCGGCCTCCCAAAATGCTGGGATTACAGGCTTGAGCCACCACGCCCGGCCAAAAAACTTTTTTTTAATTAGGCATGCATCGTAGTGCACACCTGTGGCCCTAGCTACTTCAGAGGTTGAGATGTGAGGATCACTTGAGTCCCAGAGTCTGAGGGGTCACAGTAAGCTATGACTGTGCCACTTTACTCCAGCCTGGGTGACAGAGCAAGACCCTGTCTCTAAGGAAAAATAAATAAAGCATCAGGAAAAAAAAAGGAAATAGTATTACCTGATTCAAAGTATGAGGTAAAAAATGGAAACGTTAAAGCCCCCCACCAAGTCTTCATTTGTATTTTATGCATTCCAATTAATACATCTTTATAAATATATTTTGACGAAATAAAATGCACCTAACGCAAAAATCATCAATGATTATGAGGCATGCTCAGAGCCTAATGGTTTTTTAAATCGCCAACAGTTTAGGTACCATTATCTGTGAACTTGAAATGTTGCATGTACATGACAGAGAGAGTTAGCTATGACATTTGATTCCTAAGGAAAAACTACAAACCAAGGAGGTGTACCTCAGTATTCAACATCCTTAAAAAATTTCCACTTTGGATTAAATGAGACCCCTAAAGCCACAGTGAGGTAACATTTTAAAATTATATCCAGAAAAATCCCATGTGCTAGAACATATATCCCTTCATGCCTTTGTTTTTTTAAATAGATGACTATTACAACTATGCCGCATTCTCAATCTCTGGCCCTTTCTGATGCCTTGACCCAGTAACCATTACCATTCCACACTTCTCTGAAGCAATGCCTCGAAAATCATGGCTCTTCACTCAGTTTACATATTCTCACCCATCTATCCTCTTCTATGCCTTCCTTCCTAAGTATTTTCTTTATTATTCCTTATTGCTTCCTACCAAATGCTGAGGGAGTGGTCAGATAACTATTAGAGCCCAACCTTCTACCACAGTGAGATCTGTTTCAGAACTACTTGAAAGTCCCAAGGCAAAAATAAACAAAGATGACACTTTCTCAAATGATACAGAGCCCTCAAACTTTGGTAAAGCCCAGAAGACTTCCAAGTGGTCCTACTGTACTCTGTCTTATCCTATTCTTCCAAGTGGTCCTAACCTAGAATGTTAGGATTCAAGATTTAACCATGGCTTAACCAAAATTGGGCTTCCTCTTGAAATACTCTCCTAAAAGTTCTAAGAGAGTTAACCATTTCTCCCCTAAATGTTTCTAATGTTTTGGACAGTCAATTCCCACAAACTAGACTAAGCCCATTTAAGGGAAAACAATTCAAGACCAAATCAGCTGCCCTCCCTTCCCACCGCAACTTACATATGACATGAGATACAACACTGTGGGAAAGGGGCAGGCAGGACTATTCAAAAAAATCTTAATGGTTATATTCAGTTAGCAGAGGTACCTTGAAATGATTTCTAATCACTACAATAGTACACAGATATTCTCTAAACTATATTCAGAGGATCTGAATCTTCAGTGAAATCACTGCAGGACAGAGTATAAACTGGACTGTACATCTGGATCTGCAGCTACATTCAAGCAAAGTCAACTGCTTTGAAATGTTGCCACAATTACATTCTTAAAGGAAATCAGAAAAACCACTAAGCAAATGGTATGCATAATATTGCTACTTCTCTCAAACCTCTGAGAGCATATAATAAATGTTTGTTGAATGAATCACCTTATTTCATGGAATACATATGGTATCTCCTAAGCATTCTGTTTAACACCTCCCTAAAATTTGAAAGAAAAAAAACCAGCCCAGGCCGGACGCGGTGGCTCACGCCTGTAATCCCAGCACTTTGGGAGGCTGAGGAGGGCGGATCACAAGGTCAGGAGATCGAGACCATCCTGGCTAACACAGTGAAACCCCGTCTCTACTAAAAATACAAAAAATTAGCCGGGCGCGGTGCCAGGCGCCTGTAGTCCCACCTACTCAGGAGGCTGAGGCAGGAGAATGGCGTGAACGCGGGGGCGGAGCTTGCAGTGAGCCGAGATCGCGCCACTGTACTCCAGCCTGGGCAACAGAGCCAGACTCCGTCTCAAAAAGAAAAGAAAAGAAAAGAAAAAAAACCAGCCCAAAAGCAACGTGAGAACGTAACCAATATATACATATATTTCTATATAGTGGTATCAGAAAGCCCTAAAATCCAACCACATGCCTTCGGGGAAAATGCGTATGATCTGTACAGCACCTAACATTAATCCTACAAATACACTACACAAAAGCAGTTAAGAACTCCAAAATCCAAAACTAGTACAATTAATCTATCATTCTTATTTTAGCACACAAGCAGAAATGTGCCAAAATAAGGCTGCCTGAGTTTAGGGAAAATTTAAGTAGTAAACTGGTATGAGAATGAATAAAGAAACTTCTAAATAAAGCTAATGAAAGTGGAGCAGCATTTATAAATGAAAGCTCACCAGGAGGCACTGAAAAGCACTCTCGTGGTTTACCACCTGAAGCTATCAACTTGAAAAGTCTGCAAAAATCAACAAAACTAGTTTCCAACCACAACGAATAAATTCACCACCATGTCAAAAAAGGAAGAAAGGAGATGAAGAGAGGGAGGAAAGGACTACAAGAGATCTAGGGAAACTTCGTGACACTCTAATTATGCCACTAGCCAGAAGAAAACTTCCCACTGCACTTCTGCTCAATGATTTTCTGTTAGAAGACCTTTAGTCCCTTTCCTTAAGATGGTGCCCAAAATGGCCTTTCGGACCTTTCCAACCACTGCTGAAACCTAGACCAGCACTGTCCAACAAGGCAGCCTCTAGCCATATGTAGCTACTGAGCACCTGAAATGTGTTCTGACACCAGGGATCTGAATTTTTCATTTTATTTGATTTTAATTAATTTAAATAGCCACATGTGATAAGTGGCTACCATACTGAATACTACAACTTGAGAGTCAAAGTCACTGATATTTTATTACTGAAGGCAGTTTTGCCAGCAAAAAAAAAAAAGTACCTTTAAGACAGAAAGGTGGCTGATTCTGCCTTAGAGAGGCATGAACTCAAGAGAAAATAAAACAACGCAAACCTTTCTTCAAGGGCATTTCTAAACTAAGTATCGGCCTACAAGGCTCCTAAATACTAGAAGATATATCCTGAAACTTCCTGATTTATACTTTAGGGCAGCTGAATTTGGGAGTTAGAAAGAATGTTTACAATATTCAAGATAAATTAAGTGACAAAAGAACAGGATGGAAAAATAAACCTAGAAATTTCAAAGATTTTGCTTAAATTTCCTTACAAATAAAAGCAAGTACTCATCACAAGTCCCAAATACCTCTCTCTACATTTGTAAAGCTGTCCACTTCTCAAGTATACTCCTGCCTGTATCATTTTAATCCTTGACTCCAATCCATTTAACACTTTTGTTAGATACTTCTCTGCTGGGTAGCACTTTCTAACAGCATTGTGACATATTACTAAGGCTGTAAAGCAACATGAGAGTAGGCATATAATACTGTAGTTTAATAAATAACTACTAAAATAAGTTGATATAATGAAAAACAAATTTTGAAAGTTACTAAACTACGTATCACATTTTTTTCTGAGAAAACCAAATTCACCAAATAATCGTATTACAGTAAGTCCTCACTTAATACTGTTGATACGTTTTTGAAAACTGCAACTTTAAGTGAAATAACATATAACAAAACCAGGTTTTTTTCCTCATCGATGTTACAACAAAATAACATTGAAGGAAAGGACATTATTCAAGGACCTGCTATATGTCATTTCACTTAAAGTCATAGTTTCACTGTATACCTTTGTAATTAAAATTTTAAGTTAGTGTACAGTATCCTCTTAGAAACAAACCCATGAGATTAAGTTATTAACTATTAAATAATGATAATTAAGTTGATTTTCATAAATGGTAAGGTTGACAGTATTATTATTTTCCTATTTGAATAAAAGTAACTGAAGAATAAAAGCCTCGCTCACATGAAATCAATAAACCTTCTGAGCATCAGAAAATTCAATCCCACAATTTTATTTTCAGCTGAGTATACTATGACACTATCTTATAAACAACCCCTTTCTACTAGAAAGATTTTTTTCAGCCCAATTACAGATAGTTAAAATTATTCCATAAATACAGCACATATGGAGCAAGTTAAAGAAAATATGCTTCTCCAACCTAATAATGGTATTAAAAGTTAATCTCCTGCAGCTCACATAACAAAACTTTAACCTACATTCTGAGTGAAACACATGTATAGAAAGCAAAATCAAGTATGTTCATCCTTAATAATCAAATCATATAAAACAGGCTTAAAATACTATTAGGAATCTCAAGTGATTCCTAAATATACATAGTCCTTACTGACAAAACTACAACAGAAATGACACAGAGAGAATTACAACATCCATTATCATCTTTCTTCTGAAACTAAAAAGAAAGTGGAGAGTTATGCTCAAGGCAACTCCCTGACACGCTGCCATTAGATCAGTCAGACTATCTTCTGTGATGCTGCTATGCAATCAGATGGCTAGCCTAAAAAGAAAAAAAACTACTCCTGTCAATTACAGCCTCAATACTAGCATCTAAAAAGTCTTATGCTCGAAGAAAATCCACTTATAAATGAAGCATAAAGCCTACTGCTTCCAATTTGCATGGCTTGATGAACTTTTACAATTTAAACTTCATCTTCCACACTCTTCCAATAAACCAAGGTTTCCTTCTCCACCAATTCCCTTTCACAGGGAAGGAGGGAGGGAGTGGGAAGAAGTGGGGAGACAAGGTGGACAAGAAAGAGGGGAGGCAGGGAAAACAAGAAGGAAGGAGGGATCTTCCATCTACATAAAAACACACCAGAAATTTTCACCTTTGAACTGCTTGCACATCAAAGACAAAAGCAAGCATGGAGGGGCAAACGTTTTGAAGTAAAAAATACTACTACTAAAATTATTTGCAAGTTTCTTCTGAGTACAAAAGCTTTTTTTTTTTTTTTTTTTTTGAGACGGAGTTTCACTCTTATTGCCCAGACTGGAGTGCAATGGCGCAATCTCAGCTAATTGCAATCTCTGCCTCCAGGTTCAAGCAATTCTCCTGCCTCTGCCTCCCAAGTAGCTGGGACTGCAACCAGCATGTGCCACCATGCCTGGCTAATTTTTTATTTTTAGTAGAGACGGGGTTTCACCATGTTGGCCAGGGTGGTCTCAAACTCCTGACCTCAGGTGATCCACCCACCTCGGACTCCCAAAGTGCTGGGATTACAGGTGTGAGCCACCGCACCCAGCAAAAGTTCTTTTTTTATTTTTACCACTTTCTTTTTTTTTTTTTTTGAGCCGGAGTCTTGCTCTGTCGCCCGGACTGGAGTGCAGTGGCTGGATCTCAGCTCACTGCAAGCTCCACCTCCCGGGTTTACGCCATTCTCCTGCCTCAGCCTCCCAAGTAGCTGAGACTACAGGCGCCCGCCACCTCGCCCAGCTAGTTTTTGTATTTTTACCACTTTCTAATTTACGATCCCAAATTCCTAAATCTGAGGCTTCTAATTTACCTACACATACTGACCACTACCAAATATGGAATCCTTTTATTTCAAGGGGTATAATATCCTTATAGAGAATTATTCAGCCACCAGTTAGAAAAAGCTGAGAAATACTTGCTGAAATCTTTGCTCATCAGCCCAGAATTTGAAGTTCATACCTAGCAAACAGTGTTACATCCATCTTGTATAGATTTCCCTTAAAACACACACAAACACACACGCACCCCTTGAAAAACCGTGAAGAATCTTTAAAAGAACAATTTAAGTCACAGCTACTCTGCCTATGGGGTAGCCCTGCTGTCTATGGTGCATTTTCCTGTACTCTGCTGCTCTAATAAACTTGCTTCGCTTTCACTTAAAAAAAAAAAAGTCACAGTAAATAAGTATAGGATTCCTTAGTAATATAAATAAATCCACTGGATACAAAGTTCTAAAACTTCTCACTTTTTAATTGACAACTTGGGTTAAACAATAACTATAAAATATAATATTCGTCTACCAATATGTTGTAGTCATGGTAACAAAAAATACTTCTTGGACCTTCTGACTCATCTTGTTATGTAGTAACTGAGTTCTTGAAGTCAAGAGCCATTTAGTGAAACTGGAATTCTTTTCTAAGAAATCTTCTCTCTTCTCTTAGACAAAACGGTTAAAAATTTTAAAAGCTTCAGAACACCTATTTCAAAGGCTGAAATAGGTGAGGCTGAATCGAATATTTTCATAATATAAACCAAGAACCTAATCAAACACAAAATCAAAATTTTAATACTATATTTATATATTCATCCCAAATTTGAATGAAATATATGTAATACCAAAATTTCCCACTATTCGCCAGCAATGTCTAAGGAAAATATAGTTTTTCAATAATAGCTTTTTTTCTCTTGATCTCCTGTAAACAACTCAGACAGGAGTAAGAATGACTGGCTCAAAATCACTTCACTCAACATGCTCAGAAGCAAAAAACAGTACAGTTCACATTGTACCTAAAAACTGTCTACCTAAACTCACTGCAATTTCTATCACATGGTCAATAAACGTATTTGGTTAGTTCTGCACTATTTTATCGCTAACAAAAACAAAAATTCTCAAACATAATAATCTTTGTTGCCTCACAGACATGCACTTTTATTGGACTCATAAATTCAGGCCACCCTATTTAAGAATCTAAGTCTATCAATCTGGTCTCACATCACTACTATCAACTAATAGACCCTAATATTCAGGGCACCCTTAAATTTACAAATTATCAAAATCTGCATTAAAATTCCAAAGGATATCATTATATATGCATAAATTAAACTAGCAGTAGGTTAATTCCTTTTAAATGTTCCAATAAAGAGGTTTGTTTTTTGGAAGTGGCAGTCTAAAATATCTTATTTTTGCTTTAGTTACTATCAATAATCCAATATAACATAATATCTTTGTGCTTCTTCACCTACAAATGAAGTAGTCTAAATGACAATCAGTACTTCCTCTATCCCTCTAAGTGAACATTCCTTGTTTCCTTCGCAAGTGACAAAACCATATTACATCCTATTTTTCTCAGAAGTCTTGGAGAAATCTGTTACCACACATTCCATAGAACCTTCAAAGGCTTTGTCCACTGTCTAAGGAATTAAGCCAAAGACGTGTTACACAGTGTGGTTCCTATCTATCTTTCCAGCATCAAACATCCTCTTAACCTGCCTCTCTTATAGCTGATATCCTATAAGCTCTGAACACAAGGAGTTACTAAAATTCCAATTCAATATCTCCTATTGTGCTAAAATACAAACAAACCTAAAATGCTGGGATCATATCTTCCTTACTTCTACATCCATAATGTCTAGCACAGCATCCAGGAAAGAGTAACTGTTCAATGTACATTTAACAGATAAAATGAAGCCAAGCCCCTTTCCCTACACTGAAGTGGATTGTTTTAATACCAATAAATTAAAGCTCTTTCACACAAAAGTGCATTATTTAAGGATCAAAACACCAGATGTGATTAAAAATACACAAAACACCAATTTAATGGTCCTCACTGCACCTTCCCAAGAATGAGGAACCACCTCTTAATACTCTCGTTACCATCAATGTCCCAGCCCCAATTTATTTAACATATTGTAGCCCAGATTAATCCTCCCAACTGTTCACCTAACTCTCTTCTCAAGACTCTCAAGAGATCCGCTAATGGTCTACTGAATGGTCGTAATGTATTAACCCAGTATTCAAGGTCTCCCATGATCTGATTTAAATTACCTTTTCAAACTTTTTTCTTCCTCTACTCTTTATTACAACCTCTCAACAGACAAGCTGAAATTCTAGCTATGACCTATACTTGTCCACTGCGTCTCTGCTCTTGTGACACTTTTACTAAGCTATCTTCCCTCTCTTCTGCCCCTGAAACCCACATGTCCTAATTTACTCTCTGAAGCTTTATCTACTTATTTAGATACAGGGTCTCACTGTGTTGCCCAGGCTGGTCTCAAACTACTGGGCTCAACTGATCCTGCGGCCTTGGCCTCCCAGAATGCTGGGATTACAGGCATAAGCCACCACACTGGGCCTGAAGCATTATTTTTACTGCTACACCCTCCATAAGACTTGCTTAATCCTGGTATCTAGAGGTCACCTCTACTCTTCCCAATTCCCAGAGGACTTTATCTGTAGCTCTATTACCATGCCTACTACAAGTGTAGTACATCCTGTTTCAGATAGTCATCACTCCTACTAGCATCTAAAACTTCAAGAATCAATGCTTGGCTCAAGAAAGAAGGGGACAGAGATGCTTCTGGAAGAAAGGTATACAAAGGTCCAACAGTGGTTGGAAAAAGTGAAAACCACACTGACGGCTGCTCACAGAGCACATCAAGTTTAGTTTAAACATGTACTGACTGCTGGGGGGAAAACTGTGAAAGGTCACTTTACTGATCAATGTAAGAAGCGTAAAGCCATGCAGGGTATTAAATCCACTTTCTCGTGTACCATATTCACAAACATTCTATTCAATATAGGGGATTCAGTGTCTCAAGAGAAATCTGGCGGTTTGAAAACTAGTTACTGTAGCAAAGACTAATATATTACTATATTTGATTTGACACTGAAAATCTCCAACAAAGATGTATCTAACCAGCAAGAAAATCCCATATCAATGCATAAAAATACCCCACAATAATATATGGCAGCAAAGTTACTAAGGACAGAAAACTTTAAGCAAAAATCTACTGTTGTCCTCAAGAAAGAAAAAGTTTTAATACTTTGACTTTTTTCATGTTCTGCTGAATACTTTGACTTTTTTAATGCTTTGGTGATAATTTGGGAAGTCTTTCCCTTTATCTTGATAGAATATTAACTGAAGACCCTAACTCAATTATGCTGGAACGTGTGCTCTCTCCTGTGACAGTTATCTCTGCCCAGGAAAGACAGGCAGCATGATAACATAAGCACGACCAAGAGGGTGCTTGAGCACCCACCCACCCTGATGAAGATAACAACCTATGAGGGAATGAAACAGGAGCCCAATGTGAGCAAAGTCAAGTGTTTTAAAAGCAGCTATCTAGGGGTATTCAAGAGTGCAACATGGCAAATTTTAATCTTGGGAAGCTGGCAGAGAAAAATGACACATTTTTTTTAAAAACTGTATTTCAGACCTGCAAATTTGGCTGTCTTGAGACATAACTACATCCCTTTAAGTTTCAAACAAGGTTAGTAAAAGTCCTATCCGCCTCCTCCCATACCCACAAAAACAGTTCATGTCTGGCCCATCTTTGTATCATCCCAAAATGATGACATCTTATAAAAGTCAAAAAAATTGGCTAAACATTTTAAACAAGAGAAACAAACTGCTGATGTTGCAGCAGGAACAAGAACTTGGAAGAGGCAAAAACATGAACAGAGGAGAAGTACTTACTTCCCCTATCACAGCATTTATCACACTGTAGTGTACCTTCCTGTTTACTTCTCTAATTGTCCCATTAAAGGATAAACTCTGTGAGATGAAGAACCAAATGACACAGTCCAACAGTGAATGCCCAATACCTAACACATTATCTGGCCCTTATTTGAAGTGCAGTAATATCTGATGATTAAATAAACAAAAACACACAGCAAGAGTAAAGAGAACCCACTAAAACTTCATAAGCATCCCGAGAACTATACCAAAATAAGGTGCCTTAAATTCAAAATGCATTAATTAAGTTTCCGGAAAAAATGAGCAACCAGTTATATACCTCATTCTCCTGGAAGTAACTAACCATGTCTTTCCCAGCACACTTCATGGTTGTTTAGCACTCAACACATGCTTGTTGAATTGAATTTTACACTTCCCCTCCTCCTCCAAGTATAAGAGATTCGATAACATAACAAGATTCAATAGCATAACTATCGAATCAGCCTTTCTCTAATTAAACTTTTGTCAAGTCATTTTCCGAAATATGTAATTTTTTTTAACCCAGAGGCATTCAATGATCAAGTTTACTTCATATAATACTTTCTGCAAAAGCCAAAACATAGAACAAAAGATAATTAATAAAATGGAATTTTTTATAGCTCTCAAGAATATCCAATAACCTTCAAATCTAATATTTAACACACTGGCAATTACTGCCCACTCCTTCTAAATATAACAAAGTCAAGGTCAGTTTTTAACTCTGTTCAAAACAACACACACTCAAAGATTCCTGCAATGCCAACAATTATAACTATGTCAACCAGCCAACATTTACAACAAAAACATACTTTTTATATCTAACATCCCTTCACCCTACCTCTGAGACTCACAGTTCAGTACTCTATGTGCTTTTTGGCATTTTCCAGAAATTCAGTCTTCAGGGAACAGTTTTAACCAGGATTTTTTTTTTTGGACACTAACACCAAACTTTTCAGAAAAAGATAAAGAACCCAACACAAAATCTATAATTTAATAGGAGGGCTTATCAGCATTAAGCAAAGCAGTAAATTTTTTTTTTTTTTTTTTTTTTGAGACAGGGTTTTGCTCTGTCGCCCAGGCCAGAGTGCAGTGGTGCAATCTCAGCTCACTGTAGCCTCTGTCTCCCGGTCTCAAGTGATCCTCCAGCCTGAGCCACCCCAGCAGCTGGAATTACAGGCATGTGCCACCACATCTGGTTAATTTTTTTTGTATTTTTTGTAGAGACAGGATTTCGCCATATTGCCCAGGCTGATCTCAAACTCCTGACCTCAAGTAATCCACCCACCTTGGCCTCCACGCCCAGCCTATAGCGAAATTCTTACAAGTTAGAATGAAAAGTGTCAAGGTAAAAAAGCCAATTACATACATCATTCTAGTCAATGTCAATAATAAAGAGACAAGGTTTTTAAATTTTCTTTTTCTGTACGTAACTGGACTTATTCTTAACTTATATAGTGAATTTTATGAACATCTAATCAAGGGAAGTGAAATAAAGAGGAATACTCATAAACAAAGAATTTAAATTATATTCATGTTATTAGTATGTATTTCCACATTTTAAAAAATCTAATTAGCATACTATTAAAGGTAAAAATAGGCAGATGCCAATTTACACCAATGTTCTAGTATTTTAACTAAAGCTAGATCAGCCTTACAAATATAAAAATAAATAAATTTATTTCTGAAGAAAATGAAGACATCTATACTCCATTAATTTTATTAATCTTAAGTGATTTTTAAGATTTCTTTACAAAGAGATGTGAATATAAAGATTAATTCATTGTTTATGTCCACAATGTAGACATTAAAATCCCTGGATAACCATCAAACCTAACTTTCAGAAGCATTCATTTATTGTATACATATTAAACGTTTGCAATTTAATACAGCATTTCCAAACCATATTATTTTGAGAGTAAAATGTCAAAATTGAACCAAAGTCCTATTTAGAAAGTATTCAAGCTTTTAATGCCAAAAGCTATATTTTAAGAAGTTCTTACCAAATTAAGTTCAACTGCCAGTTTTTTTGTTTTGTTTTTTGAGATGGAGTCTTGCTCTGTGGGGCAGGCTGGAGTGCAGTGGTGCGATCTCAGCTCACTGCAGACTCCGCTTCCCAGGTTGGAGCAGTTCTCTGCCTCAGCCTCCCAAGTAGCTGGGATTACAGGAGCGCACCACCACGCCCAGCCAGTTTTTGTATTTTTGGTAGAAACAGGGTTTCACCATCTTGGCCAGGCTGGTCGTGAACTCCTGACCTCGCGATCCACTCACCTCGACTTCCCAAAGTGCTGGGATTACAGTTGTGAGCCACCGTGTTCTGCCTATCAGTTTTTAAAATGAAATAGCAAAACTATCTGTTAAACTGCCTAAATGAACTAAAGTTATAAAAGACTAGCTTAAGCTGTTAGTGCCGTTATAAACTAATCTTTTCACAAAACACATCAGATAATCATGGGATCAATTAAAATCTCCACAAAATAATAATCTTAATTACCATTTAAATTAATATTTACTTCTTCTAAACTCTATTGCCTCTTACTCAGAGATTTCCAAGAGAAAACTACTATTTACATAGCCAACTTCCAGATTCCCACTTCTCTTAGACCATCAAAATACACATACTGGATTTTAAAAGAGGACACAGGGCCAGATGTGGTGGTTCACACCTATAATCCCAACACTTTGGGTGGCCAAGGCGGGCAGATCACTTGAGGTCAGAAGTTCAAGACCAGCCTGGCCATTATGGTGAAACCTCATCTCCACTAAAAATACAAAAATTTGCCAGGCATGGTGGTGTGCATTTGTAATCCCAGCTACTTGGGAGGCTGAGGCAGGAGAACTGCTTGATCCCGGGAGGCGGAGACTGCAGTGGGTCAAGATTGTGCCACTGCATTCCAGCTTAGGCAACAGAGCGAGACTCTGTCTCAAAGTAAAGGGACCATAAACAAAAGATTTTTGCTTTGCTCTACCTATATTATATTGGCAGAGGTTACATTTTATATATGGTCTACTAACCTGAGAATTAATTAACCAAATAAGTTACCAGGTAAAATTTTAGGCATAATACTTAGTCTTATGAAAACCACACCATTGGAGTAAAAAACTGTGTGGTTCTGCATTTTTAAACAAAGCTTCTCAACTAATATACTACTGAACTCAAATTTCAGTGATTAGTTTGCAGTCCCTCTAGTGTTCAACTAGGTTAAATCAACAATCTCAATATGGCAAAAGCTGCCACTTATTTGATAACTACTAACTCTATCCTACATATTAAATAAAAATGAGTTTAATAAACACAAAAGTATAAAAACAAAGTAGCAGCCGGGAGTGGTGGCTCATGCCTGTAATCCCAACACTTTGGGAGGTTGAGGCGGGTGCATAACTTGAGCCCAGTTCAAGATCAACCTGGACAACATAGTGAAACCCCACCTCTATAAAAAATACAAAAATTGGCCAAGTATGGTAGTACATGCCTATAGTCAGTCCCAGCTACCCAGGAGGCTGAGATGAGAGGCTCACCTAAGCCAGGAAGTCTAGGCTGCAGTGAGCTGTGATCACGCCACTGCACTCCAGCTTGGGTGACAGGGTAAGAGCCTGTCTTAAAAAAAAAAAAAAAAAAAAAAATTAGTAGTATCAAAAATTTCCCTGTAAATCATTCAAGTTAATATTCAGAAAGAATAAATCCAAAACTACTTTACACTGCAAGATTGATCACCAAGCAACTACCACAATGCCTAGTACATATGAACTAACCATAAATATTTGATTATTTTCTGGTTCACAATTTTCAATATATAATTCTTTTGAACCTTCATTCATTCCTAGTTTATTGGTACTATAAAATTAGGCACAACAAGCACAAATAAAAATTATTCTACAAACAAAAAATCAAATGTGGAAAAGGAAATAAGCTTATATATCACGCAGCATGAACATGGAAAAATCATCTCTGTTAATCAAATACTCTTGCTTATTCTGTTTATGTGATACTAATAAAAAGTTTAAAAACACTCTGATCAACTGATAATTAAGAGACATCAAACTAATTTTCAAGGGATTAGATCACAATCTCTATTTAAAATCATATGAAAAAGTATTTTTTATTCAAATCCCCATAAGGAGCAAGGGCATAAATATCATAATCATTCTTGCACAGCCAAAGACAGAAAGTAGTTACAAAAGACCACATTTTAAAACGTCCAATGCCCATATATAATTTAATTAAGACTATACTGACAATGCTAGGTGGAAAACAACTCAAATTGTCTACAAGTAGAAAGTATAGCCAAAACTATGAAAAGCAAAATTATATTCTTATTTAGCATCTAAAATCATGAAGATTTTAATATTTTGACAGTAGAGTTCATTTAAAAATATATGGCTATAAAATGCATTTACACAACAGTTAAATCTAGCTGCTTTTCACACTCACTTCATGTTGTACCATAAAATAAAGACGTAATTTCCATAGTACAGACAAGAATGAAGACAAGCAAATGTAAATGTCTTGTCTGCAATGACATGTCACAGGAAGTGGCACTGTATGAACACTCCATTTCTTATTTTTACTTTCTACACTTAATCCTATGATCTCTACCTCTCCACAGGCGAAGGATAACAAAAGAATGATAGATTTATTTCTTCCCAGCCTCTGTTCCATTTTCGATATGTGAGGGTGAACAGAAGGGAGTAATCCAAAATCCGTGACCTATATTGCAATGCCAGCTGAGCTATGTTCACAAACTGAAAAAGAGAGTAAGAGATGGCTCCTGGCCAAGAAAGTCTGACTCACTAATGATACAAGTACTCTTTGAGCATCTTCCGGGAAACATGGTGGCATTTCAGGTGTTGCCGAACCAAAATTTCAACTAATATATGGAATTCAAACAACTCCAGGTAGGTGTGTGTTTGCAAGCATCGTTGGAGGAGATATACCTTGTTTAACATGTACCTTGTTAATAATCTTTGAAATATGCCACTTTAAAATCATACAACTTGCAATGTACTAACTTGCTATCTTAAATATTTAGAAAGGAGATGCAACCCAAATGCTGTTTTGATAAACAACTCAGCAAAATATGTACACTGTCACTAAAAACTATTGAAGATTTCATTGAAAATGTTTGCCTAAATCGTACAATCTCATTTTATCATGTAGTCTGTTGCCATGACACTTACAGAAGCTAGTAATTAACTCAGGATTCCAGAGTGAAAGACAGAAAACTCAATGAAAGCCACTGTCAATTTGATTCTATAGTGAAACATCCAGGACTTTCTGAGAGAGAGCCTCAGCTAAGCAATATTACTCGTCATTGCCATGCAGCAAATATCAACTCCAATGTTGGAATGGCAATTTATAACTTATGTAAGACAGTCAATGTCATTCAATCCATGATGTATTTATAAGTTAATGTGTTTATAAGGATTCTGACACATAAATATTATTAAGCACTTTAACCTAACAAATAGTGCTCTTCCATAGCCATCTGTCCTATGGGACAATTACAAAATATGATTTTGTTCAAATGCTCAAACTACTTGCTATCTACAATACTAATAAAAATAACATATGGAGAAGTATTCAATTTAAAAAAAAACTTTTTAAATTTCCATTTAAAAAATTCAACTACAGACTATAAAATAAGATACTGCAGGCCTGGCGTGATGGCTCACACCTGTAATCCCAGCACTTTGGGAGGCCAGGTTGGGCAGATCACCTTGAGGTCAGGAGTTCAGAACCAGCCAAACACGGCAAAACCCAGTCTTTACTAAAAATACAAAATTAGCCGAGCATGGTGGTACATGCCTGTAGTCCTAGCGGCTCAGGAGGCTGAGGCAGGATAATCGCCTGAACCCGGGCGGCAGAGGTTGCAGTGAGCAGAGATCACACCATTGCACTCCAGCCTGGCCGACAAGAGCAAAACTCCATCTCAAAAATAAAATAAAAAATAAGATACTGCAAAAAGAGAAGGAAAGGATATCACTGTTTTTTCAAAATGCAGTTCATAAAGAATTCAATGCATCAAGAAAATCTTTCAAATGTGGTCACATCCTCTCCTTAAAACAGTATCCTATAACAACATCATGTCATCATGTTTTCCTATGTGTTACAGGATACCAGGAAGTCTTCCTAGCATGCAATGGTGCTAGACTGATAATCTTTACACAAACTTCTATTACATCCATTAAATCTGCTCACTGGTTTATTCAACCAATATGGACCAGGCACTACATTCCAATTTTAGTATATGTGCTGCCAAAGCAGACAAACGTACCAGGCATTACGACGGTCCTGGAATTATAATGATGGGCAAAAGTCAGATGCAGGTCCTACCCCCATACAGTTTATAATCTACTAGGAGCTTCTATCTAAGTCCTATTCAAAAACCCTCTAAGATCCCAACTACCTATGAAGCCCAAACTGCTTGGCCTAGTGTTTAAGCTCCAACAGGCCCAAATGTTCATTTTCAATCAATTTCTCATGTTTAACTCTTCCCCAATACACATTTCAAAATTCCCTACTCTAGATCCTTGAATGTGCAGTTGCACACACACGCTTGCCCTGACATAGCCATATATCCAAATTCTATACCCTTTAAGGTTACTGTACTCAAAAATCAACTCTTCCTCAAGGCTCAGCCTCTTACATAAAACTCCAGGAATACCATGGGCCCCACATAGGAGACTTTACTTACTACCCTTTAACAATACTCTGTGTGTATATGCTATCTCTTCTATTAGGTTCTCAGCTCCTGAAATGTAAAAATGTTTCCGATTCATTTCTGTATTGTACATAGCACCTAACATAATATAGGCTCAAGTAAATGGTGGTAATTTTAAATATAAGAGATCATTTAACAATGGTAACACCTTACCGTTTGGGATTTGTTGTTGTTATTGTTTTGTTTTGTTTCGTTTTTGAGACAGTGTCTCAATCTGTTACCCAGGCTGGAGTGCAGTGGCAGAATCTTGGCTCACTGTAGCCTTGACCTCCCAAGCCTAGCTGATCCTCCCACATCAGCCTCTCAAGTAGCTGGGACTGCAGGCACACGCCACCATGCCCAGCTAATTTTTTCATTTTCTGTAGACATGAGGCTTTGCCATGTTGCCCAGGCTGGGCTCCAACACCTGGGATCAAGTGATCCTCTGGCCTCAAGCGATCCTCCCACCTCAGCCTCCAAAAGCGCCGGGATTACAGGCATGAGCCACCAAGCCCAGCACACCTTACATGTATAAAGCTTGAAAAGTACTTTTTAAAACATCCTCTCATACACCATTTGATTGTTATGACATAATACTATAATTCTAAATGTGTGGGCAACTGAGCTGAATCAGTAGTGACCCCAGGACATCCCATTAAAGTTTTTGCTATGTGCTAAGTTAACACATTGTCTCAACCATACTGGGAATCAAATAGATATCTGTGTATATTGGGACTAATCACTGATATTGCTATATTTAAGTCATTTAACCTTTTTTTTTTTTTTTTTTTTTTTACAAAATGGTATGTGGTTACTGGGGATGAGGGGGTACTTTTAAATTTGTTTCAGGGCTCCAACTGAGTTCTAGTTAATAAAGCCTTTACCATAGCGATGAGGATAACTGCTCCCAGCCACCTCTGCTACCCAAATCAAGAGCCCCTCTTTGTTATACTCTTCGTGAAACCAATAAATGGCATTACAAATATTTCCAAAATAGGAGTTATTGTCAACAAATGCTATTTGCTCCCTAAACAATCAGAGTTGTAGGTAGTTTGCCCAAGGATGCCAAGGCAGGCAATCTTTTTATTATAAATACCTACTGGGCTACTTTTAAGATAAGCTAAAAAATACAGTGCCTGAAATTTAACTCAGAGTATCTAAATTTTTCTCCTTTAGACTAAATATATTTCAAAGTGAATAATATGTCTTATTAAAAATAGCCAACAGCAAAGCAGCTTACATTTAAACAAGTTCAAGGTTACCTGTGAAAAATAAAACAAACTTAATGAAGAAACCTCATGCTGAATAGGTTCACACTTCCCTTATTCAAGCAGTCTTTCCACAAATATTTGCTTTTTTTCTCTTGTGTCAGAAAGCCTTCAAGATTAGCAAAAAGTCTTAAGTCCCCCAAGTGCTAGCAAAGTCAAAAATAAAATTTTTAAAAAGGAAAATATTTTGCATGACATTATATAAATATGAGGAAAAGACTAACGACGACGGATTCATGAACACTCTAACCTTCCTTTTATCATCATATACATACAACCTTTTTCAACACAAAGCCACTTCATCTTTATCTAATTTTTATCTTATTATTATTATTTTTTTAAAATCAAGCCAGTTCTGCTGTGTGATTAACTACAAACTGCAGGGTATTATTCTACCACAATACCCTGGCAACCAGCTCATATTCAGTTACAATATCACAGCACAAAAAAAGAAGAGGGAGAGAGAGAACTAATTGTTTGATCATATGGATATTGTAGAAGCCCTTTAGTTCAATCCTAGATGGGCCTCAAGAGGATAATGCTTATTCTGTTGAACTCACTGCCAAATCCCAATATGAAAGTGCCAGGATCAAAACAAGACCCAATTATACAAAGAGCGCATTTTATCAACGTCAGGTTTACAAGAAATAGGTATGTGGCCCTCTACTTGTGGAAAATTGTTCAAAAATATTTACACAGATGGAGCTTAAAGAAAATTATGGAACACTTGCTAGCCATAATGATATTCAATGAAAATCTCTTCAGGTAGCATCCGGACAGCAGCTCAGTCATGAAGTGCTTAAAGCCACAGAATCCAATTTCATGATGTTCTAGTATTTAAAACAGATTTCGGCCAGGAGCGGTGGCTCACGCCTATAACCTCAGCACTCTGGGAGGCCCAGGAGGGCAGATCACTTGAGGTCAGGAGTTCGAGACCAGCCTGGCCAACATGGTGAAACCCCATTTCTACTAAAAATACAAAAATTAGCAGGGCTTGGTGGCACGCACCTTTAATCCCAGCTACTTGGGAGGCTGAGGCAGGGGAATGGCTTGAACTCCAGAGGCAGAGGTTGCAGTGAGCAGAGATTGTACCACCACACTCCCGCCTGGGCAACAGAGTGAGACTCCATCTCAAAAAAAAACCAACAACAGATGTCTACAGTATCTGGATTTTTTAAGAGGAAAAAAATATTTGTTATTTCTACCATTAATTTTTTTAACCTTAGGCCTAAAGATACTTATGGCTGAGTATACCAAGTTTTAATTTCCATTTGCTCAGCCACCATAAAACAATACCAAGTGGAAACCATCTGTAATTACATTTTCAAACAATTATTCACAGAAATTTAAGCACAGAGATCTATATATCAGTTTAGTCTATTATACTTTAAGCAGATCCAGAGACCATAAAACAACTCAAAGGTAGCCTCCTGCTTCACCAATAGTTTTCCCATTCTTTTGCTATGTATCTCTGATTTTTCAGTATCTGGGCTACGACCATAGATATCTACAAAGAAAAAATAACGGGGAAAGATAGCAGATATGTAATTCCAGCTTATCAACTACCTCAGTAAGATACAGGAGTATCTCATTTCATTGCACTTCACATTATTTTGCTTCACAGATGCTGCACTTTTTACAAATGTAAGATGTGTAGCAACTTTGTGGTGAGCAAGCCTATCAGCGCCATTTTTCAAAATGCATATGCTCAATTCTTGTGTCTCTGACACATTTTGGTAATTCTTGCAATATTTCAAACATTTTCATTATTATAACATCTGTTATGGTGGATCTGTGATCAGTGATCTTTGATATTACTATTATATTGTTCAGGGGCACCACAAAACACACCCGTATAAAACAGCGAACTGAACCAATTGATCACTATTGTACGTGTTCTGACTGCTCCAGGACTGGCTCTTTCCCATCTCTCTTATTCTTCTCAAGCCTATTTGCTAGAAACAATATTAAAATTAGGCCAATTAATAACCCTACAACGGTCACTAAACGTTCAAGTGAAAAGGAAGAACTGCCCATTTCTTACTTTATATCAAAAGTGAGAAATGATTAAGCTTAGTGAAGAAGTCATGTCAAAAGCCAAGATAGGCTGAACGCTAGTGCTTTTATGCCAAGAAGCCAAGCTGTGAACGGAAAAAAAAAAAAAATCTTGAAGGAAATTACAAGTGCTACTCCAGTGAACACATGAATGATAAGAAAGTGAAACAGGCTTATTGTTGATATGGACAAAGTGTGGATAATCTGAAAGATCACACCAGCCACAATACTCCCTTAATTGTCAAAGCCTAATCCAGAACAAGGCACAAACTCTCTTCAATTCTACCAAGACTGAGAGAGGTGAGGAAGCAAACCTGGGAGCTAGCAGAGGTTGGTTCATGAGGATTAAGGAAAGATTCCATTTCCATTACATAAAGGCACAAGGAGAAGCAGCAAATGCTGATGGAGAAGGTGCAGCTTCTCCATGCAGAAGACTTGCTAAGATCATTAATGAGGTGGCTACACTAAACAACAAGTTTTCTTTATTTTTTTCTTTTCTAGAGACAGGCTCTTACTACTGTGTCACTCAGGTCGGACTGCAGTGGCACAATCACAGTTCACTGTAACCCTGAACTCTTGGGCTCAAGTAATCCTCCTGCCTTAGCCTCCCAAGTAGCTGGAACTACAAGGCGAACACCAACCATGCCCAACTACTGTTTTTCTTTTCTGCAGAGACAGGGTCCCACTGCAGAAGAGGACACTCGTTCATGACCACCAAGATCCATTCCCCACTTCCTCCTTCCTAAGAAAACCCTAGTTTTATTTTAGGGAATTTTTATTTCATCCCCTATATAAAATAATGTGAACAGTACGACCAACCTAATGCCATTTATACACGTCAACAGTGAATTTGCTTATAAGCAGAAGGTGTTATTCTCTATAAATGCGTAGCTGTACTCCACTGAATTTTAATGTTCTAAACTATAACTCTTTCTTGAATTATTTAGGCCCTAAATTCTACCAATATTTAAACCCTTTCTTCAGTTTTCTACATTCAGATTCTTACCTCACCTTCCCTAAGAAATAAAACTAAGAAAATATTTTACTAAGAAAAAAAAAACCCTTTACCTATATCACTATGCCATCTTAACGTTCAACAATCTCTTTTTTTTAATTTTTTTTTTTTAACAGAGATGGGATCTCACTATGTTTCCCAGGCTGGTCTCAAAGTTCTGGACTCAAGCGATCCTCCCTCCTCAGCCTCCCCAAGTGCTGGGATTACAGGCATGAGCCATCGCACCAGGCCACAACAACCTCTTCTAAATCTTAAGGTTTTCTATGAAAGTGCAAGCTTTTGAAATAAAATATACACAAATGGTGAGCGGGGCATCAAACATGGCTACACTTAAAATGTCAGACTAAACACTAACCTACAAGTCACGATGTATTAATCATAAAAATTACTCATTCCAAAAAGATATATAATATACCAAATAACAGTTAATCTAATGTGAAGACAATTTTCAACCGTATTTGTTCCAATGGTGACTCTAACACCTCATTTAAGGGGATTTCACTCAGGTTTACTTTATATAAGTAGGTGATTTCATATCAACACAAAACATTAGGTAGGTCATAATAACTATACTTCCCAACGAACTGAAAATTATAATTTTTCTTACCAATTGCTTAATTTTCACATCATTAGAACATAAGCCCTTTACACGCTATTTCACCACAATCTCAGTATAAATGTCTCATTTTTCATAGAAAAAAACTAATTACATGGTTCAGTAAGTTGCCTGTGGTAACACATCGATTTTACTTACACTCAAAAGTTAGACTTAGCTTGTTCTCTCAATTTCAAGCATACTTACGTTAATAATTTTATCTAATCCACTAGATCTTTTTCAATTCTATGTCTGAAAGAACTGAGATTATCTTACCATAATCTTACAATATGAATGTATTATTTACCAAAGTCTTAATGAGTATGCTATTTTTTCTTTAAAGTATATAATTACATATTAAGTCTAACATTTAATAAGTATGCACTAGAACCATTCAGATAACCATCACACAATGAAAAACTTATGACTTTATAGCTTTGGCAAACTCATTCTTTCAAATACAACAGAAAAACAGAACAGTAATATAATTATTAAAAGAATCAGGAAATTTACATCAAAACTTGAATTCAGATCCAAGAAAAGTAAAAGTATACTTTATAAACTACTTAGACCTAGCTACCATTTACCACTGGATATGTGTTTGTCCTGAAAGTACTTGTTTCTCATGAAATACAAATGTATTTTTCACTATTATCCACAAAATAATGACAAATATGAAAGGTAAAGTAGCTGGGGATGATGGCTCACACCTGTAATCCCAGCACTTTGGGAGGCCAAGGCAGGAGGATCACTTGAGGTCAGGAGTTCAAGACCAGCCTGGCCAACATGCAGCCCTACTCAAAAAAAAATACAAAAAATTAGCTGTGCATGGTGGCAAGCACCTATAGTCCCAGCTACTTGGGAGGCTGAGGCAGGAGAATCACTTGAACCAAGGAGGCAGAGCCTGCCATGAGCCGAGATCACACCACTGCACTCCAGCCTGGGCAACAAAGTGAGACTGCATCTCAACAACAACAACAACAACAACAAAGTAAAGTGAAACTTACTTTTCAGCTGCACTGTGATACCAATCTAAAATACTACAAATCTACAATGCTGCTGTAAAATGGTATCATTCCTGTTTTCAAAATCACCAGAATTCTACACTTGAAAAATAAATAAATCAAAGTACTATAAATACAACTCCTTTCCAATTCAGTCAGTGATTAATTTCAATGACTCACAAATTCAACACCACTAAAGAAAAAAGATATAAAAACAGAGTGAAAATGAGTCAAAGATCAGATTTTCTCCTTGAAAGAAATTTTCAAAATGAATGACAATTTACCAAGAGATAATTTCATTCCTGTCAATTTTATATCTACAATAGTCATTATTTTTCCAGAAAGCAACTTTTTAATTTCAACTGATCAATTCATATATATTGATGAAATTATTTTTACCATTTAGTTAAGGATAACCAGAAACTATCAAAAATCAATTGAAAGTTCACAGACTCTAAAATACACAGTAATATATTCCTACATACTTTATTGTCTATGATTTTAGAAAATTCAATGTCAACACTTCTCTTTTTAGGTATACTAAGCAACAGGGGCTATTCATTTTCAGAGCGTGACACTGCCATTATAATTTGCCTTTGGCATATCTTCAATATTTTTATTCTCTTCTCCTCTTGAACTCTGCTGTGACTTAAGAATGCATTCTTCATCTGATTTCAACTGATTTTCTGAAAGCAGGTGATTCCGGAAGTTTTCGGTTGGTTTAAACAGGCTCAAAATTAGGCTCTTTTGAGGAAAGAGATATTCACACAATCTCCAAGTTTCACCCCAAATTTACTTAAAAATTACAAAAGGAAAGGATATCTTTACACTGGAGAAATCTGGCAGACACTACCTTAATCGAGTGATCAAGCTCAGTACCATCAATATAGAGACAAACTGACATGACATGTTTCTGATGTGATGCCATGAAAAGTACACATCACCTACTCAATATTCTTGCCGAAAATGTTTATCCTGACTCTAACTGTAAGGAAACAATTAGACAAATTCAAAATGTGGAATATTTTACAGGACAACTAAACTGCTCCCTTCAAATAACATCAATATCATCGATTCCCAAGACAACTTCAGGAATATTCTAAATGAGAGGCCATCTAAAAATGTGTGATCCTGATTGCATTCTGGATCAGAGAAAACTATAAAAGGTATTGCTGGGACAACTGGGGAATTTGAATAGGGACTGAATATTAGATAATTATATTGATATTAAATTTATTGAGCACGACAAAGGTGCTCTGGTTATGTAAGAAAGTGTTTCACTTCAATGCTGAAGTATTTAGGGGCAAAGGTCCATGAAGTCTGAAAACTACCTTCAAACAGTTTATGTGGCAAAACAGGCATATGCATATAAGTGTGTAAATATATTTATTTAAAAATAAAAAGCTAGGAGAAGTGGAGAAGTTAGGTTCTTGCTTGGAGTTATCTAAATAAAGGTTTTATCAATCCCACCATTTGGAATTGTAGACTGTAATCTATAGATACAGATTATAAAACTAAAAAAATTCAGCCTTCCCACACTCCTAAATGCCCAGTTGCAATCAGTTCAATAAACAATAGTACTAGTACCTTAAATCATCTTACACCATGGTCACTGTCAGAAAACAGATCCATTTTTCCAGGCTCTCTTATGTCTAATGTTTTTACAATCGCCCACACCTCCTGGCATAGGTGGTAGCACTCTCAAAAACAGAAAAAGCTATATTTATGTCTCTAAATTCACAGCAAAGGGTAATAACTGCCAATCTACCCATGTACTGACAATAAAACCAATTGAGAAGACTTCTGATACTGTTATAGGGACGATCATTTTTAGAGTTGTACAGATGTATTCTTAATTTATATTTGTCTAATAATCAAAAATAGAGACAACATAAATTTTAAAATTGTAGACAGTCCATATTTAGTGCTAAATATTTTTGGTAGAAAATATACCCCCAAAAATTGGCTATTTCTACCCCCTTGGGAATTAAAACCAGAAATAATATGCCTTATTTTAACTAGGCTTCAATAGCCTCACATTATCAAATCATTAAAAATTTTCACAATTTGATTATAAGTCAATCTTCTGGGAGTGTAATACCGCACTACATTAGAACCTCATAAAATAGGTTTCATTAACTGATTCAACAAACATTCTTAAGCACATACTAGACTGAATCTGATACTTCTCTTTCTGGACCAGAGATCTGTAATGCTTTGGGGCAAGCAATCAGCAGTTCTGTGTTTGCTCTCTGTACTATTTTGGGTTTTCCAGATTGCATGTCTTTCCCACCACTAACTAACAGGCAGTGAATTGGCCAGAATATTGTGTTTATTTAAAAAGTATTTGTTGCCAAGCGCGGTGGCTCACGCCTGTAATCCCAGCACTTTGGGAGGCTGAGGCGGGCGGATCGCTTGAGGTCAGGAGTTTGAGATGCCTGGCCAACATGGTGAAACTCCATCTCTACTAAAAATACAAAAATTATCCGGGTATGATGGCATACACCTGCAATCTCAGCTACTCAGGAGGCTGAGGCAGGAGAATTGCTTGAACCTGGGAGGCAGAGGTTGCAGTGAGCCAAGATTGCACACTGCACTCGGCCTGGGCAACAGAGCAAGACTCCGTCTAAAGAAAAAAAAAAAAAAAAAAAGGTAAGAAGTATTTGTTTGGCAGATGAGGAGAAGTCCATTCAGCACACTGTATTAATCTCTAAAACTTAAATTAAAATATAGAATTTAGTCAAGCCAAAACAGCAAAGGTATAATAAAAGTGTTAAAGACTATTAATATGAATTATAGTATATAATCATTAGTATTTTTAATTTAAATAAATCTGTATCCTGAACAGAATATTTAAGTTTATATTCCAATTTGGAATTTTAAAATCACAATATTATGGTTTCCCTGTACACATTAATCCTGTATGTTACTAAGTTAATCTTCCTAATTGTATCTCTTTCTGATCAGAAACCTTTAATTCCTCAAAATCTATCAAATTAAGTCCAAATTTCTTATCCTTGGTTCTGTGTACTCCACACTATGACCGACCTACTCAGCCTTTTAGAGGGGAGACCATTTCACTCCTAACCTAAGACCCAGGTAACCTGTTCTTGCCACAATTCATTCGCGGCCTGTAGGTCTTTACACAGTAGCAGCAGCAATAGTTACAATTATAGATTAACTGGTATATAGGCTGCTCTAAGTACTTTTAATTTTTCTTAACCTCATAACCTAATTCACAGTGAGAAAACTGAGGCACAGTTTAAGTTAAATAATTAGATCAAGAATACACAGCTAGTGATCATGCAAGCATTTAAACCCAAGCAATGCGGAGTCCATGCTCTGAATTCACTACACCATACATATTAGCAATTCCCCAGACAAGAGCGCAAAAGTGTTTATTCAAGTGACAAGGACAGACTATAAATGTGTTATAGTCTTCTCTCAGACTATTTCACAGATATTTCAAGCAATTAAACAAAAAGTATAATATAAAACTAACTTGTGTGTGTACCCTGTAGGATTATTCTCATTTTACGGGATACTTTATACATTTAAATGCAAGATGGTTGCTTTGGTATTATATCTCACTGTGAGGTTTCCTGGTAGTACGCTTCTTGGAATACACTATGAAGACAAAGGGAAATGCCAAATAACAGAACTAAAAAGCAATTTAAGAAACAGTAAAATGTCCCTATTTTAAAGTTACAAATAACGATAATGTCATGCTTAATTTAAGCTGGCTAACAGGATTCTGTTACTATGTATGTATGTATTTATTTATTGAGATGGAGTCTTGCTGTGTTGGCTAGCATGAGTGCTATGGCGTGATCTCAGCTCACTGTAACCTCTGCCTCCCGGTTTCCAGCAATTGTCCTGTCTCAGTCTCCCCAGTAGCTGGGATTACAGGCATCCAACACCATGCCCAGATAATTTTTGTTTATTTTTACTAGAGAGGGGGTTTCACTATGTTGGCCAGGCTGGTCTCCAACTCCTGAACTCAGGTGATCCTCCTGCCTAGGCCTCCCAAAGTGCAGGAATTACAGGCATGAGCCACCGTGACCAGCCAGGAAATGCCAAATAACATAACTAAGAAGCAATGTAAGAAACGTAAAATGTCCCTATTTAAAAAATGTTACAAATAATGGTAATCTCATGTTTAACATTAAAGCCTGCTAGCAGGATTCTGCTACTATTTATTTATTTTATTTTTTTGAGACAGGGTCTCACTGTTGCCCAGGATGGAGTACAGTGGCATGATCTCTGCTCACTGCAACCCTGGGCTCCTGGGTTTAAGTGATCCTCCAGCCTCAGTCACCCGAGTAGCTGGGATTACAGGCACAGGTCACCATACCTGGCTAATTTTTTTTGTATTTTTTGTAAACACAGGGTTTCACCATGTTAGTCACGCTGGTCTGGAATTCCTGGCCTCAAGCAATTGGGCCCCCTCAACCTCCCAAAGTGTTGGGATAACCAGCATGAGCCACCATGCCCGGCCTGTAATTTATTTTACCCAAAATAAAATGACTCAACTACATTAGAGAATGAAATAGATTCTAAAATATCCCCACTTTGTATGGCTACCAATGAAAATATTCTCTTTGTATCCTTCAGTTTTTCATGACTGCTATCATATTTCCCCTTATTTGAAACAAAGTTGTCTTTATGACACTTATTTTTCTAATTAAGGCTAGATATGTTCCATTATTAGGTTGAATCATGTATTACCTTTTTCAACTACTTTTACCTACAAAAATGGACACTTCATATAAATGGATCTAAAAACTTGCTCAAAATTCATATTAAAAAGAGCAGATGCAGTCAATGAAGTTATAATTATTCCATTACTGTAATACTTTCCCAGTAGAAACAAAATTATAAACAGCTTACACCACTTTCAAACTCAAAAGAAAAGTAATCATTCTCAAGAGAAAATGTTCACAATACTACATTTAATTAGAAAATTAGAAAACCTGTATGGTACCAATTTCATTTACACATAAAACATCTAAAATTCTCTCAGACTTCAGTATTTTTATTTCTCTGTTCTCTCCATATGATGATTCTGTTTTTCTAATTTTCTAATTTAAATGTAGCGTTTCTGGAATTTTTAAAAAATCTAAAAATAATTCAATCTTTGCTTAACTCTTTATCAAAAAATACTGAAGATATTAATCTACATATGCAATCTAAAGCAACTATACCAAAATTTAAATGCCCTATCCCTTTGTTAACTCAGTAACAAAGCCCATGAAAAATAACAATAATTTCATAAGCTATTTCTAAGAACACTGACAATTTTCTTTGTTGGCATACATAAATAATTTTATTCTATATTATCAATTAAATAAGCCTAATTAGCAGTTGGGTTTGGTTTCCTCATCACTGCAAAATGACATGTACCACACTAACAAAGAGCAGACCAAAAAGCTAAAATGTAAGAGATTAATACAGAGAAACAGAAGATGACAGTCAGAAACAATCATGAAAAATAAGAAAGACACTTTTTTAAAAAGCTTTATACCTCTCTACTACATGGGAAAAAATTAAAAATATGTTTCCATATTGTAATGGACAAACAAAAATGTTGTGATTATCTTCTAGGCGACATCTTATTTTTAAAATTCTGATAAACAGAATCCAGATGTTCCGAAACTCTAATTTTACCTAAATTAACTGCTAACTACATAAAACAGGCTTTGGGATGAACATTAAGTTCTGGGATTTTGCTGATTACCCAGCTAAGCAAGCAATGTCACCCAGAATGGGTTCTTATATTTATAAACCAAATACCCTAAAAAACACCAGAATAAAGGCCTGAGCTGAACAGACAAATGGACCATAAAGTAAACAGCTCAATTAGTCCATTGTGGTTTACCGCCCTCTGGCTGCTATGGCAGGAGATATCATAGATAAAAAATGGCTGCCAAGAAAAACCAGCAAGGTGTCAGGCAAAAGTTGGCAGGAAATCCTTTAGGCAAATGTAAAAGCTTTAGAATAGAGCCTCGAAAATACATTAAAGTTAGCTTTACTCCTTCCTTTAAAAAAAAAAAAATTAAAAACATCAAGTAACAAAACATTTCAAACATGATCTGAAATTTTTCAGCCACAGATTAACACAATATAGTTTGGAGATAATAAAAGTTGGCTCTAGGAGACTAAGTCAAAAAGAGTTAATACCCTAACTGAAGATTAGAATTAGTCTTGCTTTAGAAAATCCCTTGGCATACTAAATAGAAACACTTAGATAGAAAGGTAAAAATTTTTACCAGAAATTCAAAGACAACTGATAAAATTTCCTGCTTATAAAACTGTGGTAAATATATAAAGCAGCTTAGAAAAATGAAATTCTTATATTAATTCAGTTTCCAGATATCAGATGCAATCTGAAGCTAAAAATCAGGCAACACTGGAGCCAATGTTTCCTGGAATCATCAAATTACATGAAAAGCAGAAATAAAAGCAAGAGAAAATTTGCTACACCAAATTCAGACCAGATCGCATATATTCATCTTTCCTCAAAATGCTATTGAATGTAATCTCACAATTTTGTCCAATTAGGCTCAAAACTAAATTTCTGTATCTCTCCAATTTTCCACCAAACAGTTCAGCTGGCAATGAACCATAACAACCACAGTCCAAGGAAAAAAGCAGTAACTGTTCAATTCACTGTCTCGTTAGTTACTCACAATTCACTATCATTTAAAAACAGTGGATCTTAGCCTGGTTTCCATCCCACCACACCCAGGAGACACAATACTCTCATCTAATTTAAGCAGTGGTTCACAAGGTTCTGATTCTCAGCATAACTGGAAAAGGACAAGAGTTAGAAAAAAAAAAAAAAACATGGATAGGAGGAAGAGGGGTGAGAATGTTCCTTTTGAGAGAGATATCCATGAAACACTTAAAATCTTTCTTTTAGAGAAGTCTTAATAATCTGTTTGAAATTTACCAATGTTCAAAAAAATATGATACAAACAATTTTTAAGAAAAAAACAGAAACCTTACCCTGCAGTTCATGATGGATTACACCCACTAGGTTGGGTTCGTCTCCCCACCAGAATATCCATAACTCTTTGCAATCTGGTTTGACATCACGACGCCATACACAAAGCAGGTTAGCTTGCAGACAGCGGATGAAACTTAACAGAATTGGATCATCTTGGGCTGGGGCTGAAATTATGGGTCCACAGTCCCCATGCCCTCCAAAATTGTACCTACGCCATTTGATTCCCGTGAGTTCAGCCTGGAAAAAGACAAAAAAATTGTAATCGTTTTCTCTTTTTACTTACAGAGCACCAAAAACAGTCTTCCATACAGAAAAGCAATTGTGCTAAAATAAATATTTACACGAAACTTCCTAAGATTCCTCCCAGTGAAGAACGTATGTCAAATCTTCTCAAATTTTAAGGTGGGAGAAAGTTAATTTCTATCAAGATTTCTACATAGCTCTTTACATTAAATAGTAACATAAAACAATCTGATAATCATTATTTCCTGTTGAATCATTTGTCTAAACATTTACTAAAAAGTCCCTATATAGAAAACTACTTTCTATGTTATCATTCAATACTCAACTCACAAATTATATTCAGAAATCAAGTAAGATTTTAAAAATAAGTTTGTATAAATGAAATGATTTCTTTCAAATAATTTCTTCCCATCCACAAGCTACAGTTTCAATCCTTTTTTAATTAGGGAAGCAGTTAGCATAAAGCATGAGAGCGTTTCATTATGAACACCAAGTCTATTTAGGTAGAAGCAATTAAGAAAACTGATGCAAAGTTATCAGCAATTTATTCATGTTTTTAACATGTAGCAAACAGAAAAGCTTTGCTTCTGTAACAATTCTCTAATGTAGTTGGTCTTTTATTTTTTACACACATTGTAAAACATGAGAACTTGCAACCAGCAGAGAACAGATACTGTATCTTTGTTCCATTACATATGTCTACATTTCAAGATTTCTTAAATCTTTAAGAGCTAAACTTCAAAGAGTGAACACAAGCGAAAGCTAAATAGTTAAAAAGTACAACTATATATTGAAAACTACTAGTAAAACAGATTCGCAATTTAATTCTGTACCAAACAGACCAAGAGGTCCTTGCATTGAATCCTTACTCATGCATCTCCTTCCTCACAAGGTCAATTATTTTTGTTAGCAAGTTGTTTACAAAAAAAATAAGTACCACTCAGTAGAAAACAGCCATATCTTCTACTAACATAACTGAAACATACTAAAAGTGCTAAAGCGATCAATCACTACAATGACCACATTTAAGAAAAAGAAAAATCACCTTTCATTTAATCCAAATTAAAAAGGTTTTGCTTCAGGCCGAGCACAGTGGTTCATGCCTGTAATCCCCGCACTTTGGGAGGCCTAGGCGGGCAGATCACAAGGTCAGGAGTTCGAGACCAGCCTGACCAACATGGTGAAACCCCATCTCTACTAAAAATACCAAAATTAGCCGGGCATGGTGGCGCACGCCTGTAATCTCAGCTACTCAGGAGGCTGAGGCACGAGAATCGCCTGAACTCAGGAGGTGGAGGTTGCAGCGAGCTGAGATCGCGCCACAGCACTCCAGCCTGGGTGACAGAGCGAGACTGTTTCAAAAACAAAAACAAAAAAAACAAAGGTTTGCTTCAAAAAAGTTACAAAAATATACAAACTAAAAATACCTAAAATTCAGTAACTTATATTTTACACTAAGATATGCAAATCTAAATTTTTAATGAATATGTTTAGTAAAAAGCCGGCACTGGCATCGTTTAGGGTTTCCCTATATGTTACTTGGTTTCCTCTAAATATAAAAGCACTACATGGCCAATGTAAGAAGTTCAGAAGTAATACACCATAATCACGTTATAATAATCATTAGCATCCTACTGTATATGTCCTTCCTCTTTTTCTGTACATATACGCCTTAAAGTTGGAACCATATTGGATGATTTATATCTTTTTTCACTTATTTTTATATATTACTAATTATTCTTCAAAACACACTTCTAATGTTTGCATAATATTCTGTTCACTGGAAAAAATATAATTTAACCATGCCATAACAACTGGACAATCTTCCACTTTATTTCCACTATTGTAATTACTATAATTGGTTAACATCCTTGAACACTGTTATTTTCCTGATTATTTCCTTTAAAGAGATTAATACTGAATTACCAAAGAATATGAATATATCAAGATTCATGATGAATGCTACCACATTACTATTCAGTTAATAGTTTCCTCAATACAAATAGCCACCTCCCAAATTGCATGTCTTTTAAAATATCTGCCAATTGAATAGAAGGGTATATACTTCTATCTTTTTTTTTTTTTTTTTTTTGAGACGGAGTCTCGCTCTGTCACCCAGGCTGGAGTGCTGTGGCCGGATCTGAGCTCACCGCAAGCTCCGCCTCCCGGTTCACGCCATTCTCCTGCCTCAGCCTCCTGGGTAGCTGGGACTACAGGCGCCACCACATCGCCCGGCTAGTTTTTTGTAGTTTTTTTAGTAGAGACGGGGTTTCACCGTGTTAGCCAGGATGGTCTCAATCTCCTGACCTCGTGATCCGCCCGTCTCGGCCTCCCAAAGTGCTGGGATTACAGGCTTGAGCCACCGCACCCGGCCTGGTATATACTTCTATTAATAGATAGTCCTTGTTCTGCTAGAAGGAAATCAGTATGTGGTATCACATCTTTGATCAGATGGGGCCACCCTTCCTGGGTTTGGGTCCCAGCTCTGTACTAATTCATTGGTTCTATGAGTCAGTATACATATAAAGCACTTAAGACAGTGTCTAGGACATAGCAAAAACTGTAAATGATATTTTCATTATACCAGTAGTAGTAGTACTATTTCTTTCACTTTGAGTTGTCTGTTCATACACTTTGTCCATTTTTCTTACAAGTTCCTTTTTTTTCTTTTTTTTTTGAGATGGAGCCTCACTGTATCACCCAGGCTGGAGTACAGTAGCGGGATCTCAGCCTCCCAGGTTCAAACAATTCTCATGCCTCAGCCTCCTGAGTAGCTGGGATTACAGGCGTACACCACCACGCCCAGCTAATTTTTGTATTTTTAGTAGAAACGGGGTTTCACCATGTTGGCCAGGCTGGTCTCGAACTCCTGACCTCAAGCAATCTACCCTCCTCGGCCTCCCAAAGTGCTGGGATTATACAGGCGTGAGCCACTGCGCCTGGCCAAGTTCCTTTGTTTCTTCAAATAAAAGCAATGTGTATGTTTTAATCAGAAACCCTAACATCAATCTTTAAACACCAAAGAAGGAAACAAAAATAAATAGAAGTTGAAATCCAAAAAGGTAAGCAGAAGACTAACTTCTTTTATCACCTAAGCTAAAGAGAGTATTCTGTGCCTAAGACCCTTGTGGCTGAGGCTGTGCCAACAGGCCAGGCGCAGTGGCTCACGCCTGTAATCCCAGCATTTTGGGAGGCCGAGGCGGGCGGATCAAAGGTCAAGAGACGGAGACCATCCTGGCCAACATGGTGAAATTCCGTCTCTACTAAACATACAAAAATTAGCGGGGTGTGGTGGTACACGCCTGTAGTTCCAGCTACTTGGGAGGCTGAGGCAGGATAATCGCTTGAACCCAGGAGGTGGAGGTTGCAGTGAGCCAAAATCGAGCTACTGCACTCCAGCCCAGCAACAGAGCGAGGCTCCGTCACAAAAGAAAAACAAAACAAAACAAACAAAAAAAAACCCAATAAATATGAATCACTAATAACCTTATTTAAAGGGTTAGAAAATTAATATCAGAGTTTTAAACATCAGATGAGTCAGTCCCCATGAAAATCTATGCATAGTAATTTACTCACTACAACACTTTCACCTGTAATATCCGGCAGTAGAGCAGACTAGATATTTGGCATTGTTTTAGGAGAATGGTTTCCTAATCCTAGTACTTCCACTAACTGCCTATCAGTACATCTATGCTGTCAGTGGCAAAGGGAAGCTGTTACCACCTGCTCTATGTTTTTTACAAAGTTGTTCTAGCAAGTGATATCTTACAAATCCAAGTGACACAACAGCAAGGCTACAAACTTAAACACCTCCTAATTCAGCTAAAACAGTTTCTTTAAAGTTAAAACTAAATATCATTATACCGGTCTTCATGGAAAAATGTAACAATAATCAAGCCTAAAAGAGATAACTAAGTATAAAATCGGTGTTCGAAGATTTAGCTTTAAATTTTGAATTAATGTTTGGTAAAAGACAGCTTAATGATATTGAAACAGTCTGTCCAAGAAAAAAAAAATCCCATCATGGATGTTTATTCAATTAAGAGTAAAATGTCTTCACAGACTATGATCATATTTATAGTTAAAAAATCAAGTGCACTCCAAGTTCTATTGATTTTTTTTTTGTTTGGTTTTTGTTTTTTTGTTTGTTTGTTTGTTTTGAGATAGAGTCTTGCTCTGTCTCCCAGGCTGGAGAGAAGTAGTGTGATCTTGGCTCACTGCAACCTCCCCCTCCCAGGTTCAAGTCATTGTCCTGCCTCAGCCTCCCAAGTAGGTGGGATTACAGGTGCCTGCCACCACACCCAGCTAATTTTTCTATTTTTAGTAGAAACGGGGTTTCACCATGTTGGCCAGGCTAGGCTCAAACTCCTGACCTCAGGTGATACACTCACCTCAGCCTCCCAAAGTGCTGGGATTACAGGCGTGAGCCACGGTGCCCAGCCACACACTGTCTCAATTTCTGACTAATGTTTATCTCTAAGACACAAAATTCTTTACCTAATGATTTCAAAATTTTAAAGCAAACCTTTAAAATAATTCTAGATTCAAAATTATCCCCAAGCACAATTATTTCTCACTGTCAAAAGACAATCCTTAATTATATCTAAGTTTTAAACTACATGGTTTCTAAAATATAGAACCAAAACGATGAAATCAAAATATATAAAGAAGGAAACCCATATGCACATTATGTATAATAACCACCATCGTTATTTACCAAGCATCTACTTAATACCAGGGGCCGTACTAGAGTTTTCATATATTATTTCTAACACCAAGCACCATGCTAGTGACTTCCTATATAATTTATACACTTCACAACAGACAGCTAAAGAAATTAGGACTCAGAAAGGTTGAATAATTCTCCCAGTGCCACACAGGTAGCAAATGGCAGATCCCAAATAAAACTAGACTTAAGCTGTAACTGAATTTAAAGTATGAATTCTCTCCATTCTGCCATGCTGCTTCGTAAGGCAAATGGTAAAAATTAGCCCTAGAGGATTATAAAATAGTACAAAGAAACTGTCATCAACTCAATTTAGCAATGACTAGAGCTCATGGCCATACTTTCTAATTTAAGAAAGTTCATAAATCTTTCTTTAGTCTTCCTGAGGTATTAAGAAAACTGATATAAGAGTGCCCACATATCATCCCATGAATAGAATAAACTTTTATTTCACTCAGATAATTATATGCCTTCTTTTACAAGTTACCACTATAAGATGGTATCTACATAAACTAATTCTTAGATAATACGTACAACGAACCAACAAAATCATTATTCTGATAACAAGAGAGGCTGGAAGGAAATCTGCTCAGCAATGGCTGGCATGTAATATAGGGGTAGTCACGGTTCTCAGAAAATTGAACGTAACCTATTTACGTGGGAGGATGCAAATTTTTGTGTGAAAAATCAGACCTTGGCGATGACTTTGAGCAGCAGGATATAAATAACTCCCACAAGTTTAGTGTTCCAATAATGGAACACTAGGCGTAAATGGGTTAAGTGGCAGATACTCCCCTGGCCTAACCAAAAGACCACTACAATCAGTTCCGAACAGTTCTAATTAAATAGATTACAACAAAACAGGGATAAAGCACTTCCTAACTGACATGAATGTGATTCAAAGAAAATTTATATTGATTCTTAGTGTCCTATTCTTCACATACAATATGTAGGAAATGAGATCATTTATTTACAGTGACCCATAGCAACTAGATCCCTTGTGACCAACAGCATATACTTGCAATATGGCTCCTCAAGAGTTAAAACCACATTCAGTGGTCAACGAACACAGTAAAATCGAGACATGGATTAGAATGAACCCTTGGTGTAGTATCATGGAAAGAACACTGGCAGGAAATCAGGAGGTCTAGGTTCTAAGGCCTGGTTTTTCAACCGTTTACCTACGCAATGTTAGAAATCTACTCTACCTCAAGACACCTCAAATTCAGGACCAAAAAGTGACAGGGTTGACCTAGATACTATAAATGAGTTCAAGTCTCCTGGCCCAAGCTAATTACATCCCACTCATAAAGGCAACTGGTAAATGAGATGGAACCCTTACTACCATCAAGAACAGAAAAGCTGCCAGAAGAAAGTCAACACTTCAGGAAACTATTCAAAGATTCCTCAAAGTATAAACCAATTAGTTTAATGTATCAATCCTGGGCAGGATTCTAGGATGGTGTGTAGAAAAGGCAGCTGTGATCATTTGAGGCTGACAAGCATGCACTAGGAAATTCCAAGTGGGCCCCACCTCACCTCCTCCTATGATTGGGTTACTACTCCAGTAGAGCAGGTCAATACAGTAAACATATTAAGTCACCTCTCAACTCAGGGGAAGGAAAAAAGTCACATGTAACAGAAACTTCTGTTAAAACATAACTAATCAACTCCAGGTAAAGACAGCAAAATAAACATATACATCTGCTTTTGCTCTCTCCTAAACCCCTGTGAGACACCAAGAAAAACATTTGTTTCATTGTTTTGTTTCATTAAATTACATAATTACAATGGCAGGTGGAACAAGAGAGGAGGATACAGCATCAAAATTTTGAAGGCTAGGTTAGCAGATGCTCTGATAAGGAGATTTACAATACCTAAGAAAACTGAATCCTAAACATGAAGAAAGAGATACAACCCAATTGACACAGAATCCCCTCAGCCTCAGGAATTAAATACAGATTCCTTTTGGAAGTAGGGTTGAAAGGCAGAGAGGAGATTAAACAAGGAAAATTGGTTAAAAGCCTGCTTAAAAGGCGTTCAGCTGGGCACAGTGGCTCATGCCTGTAATTCCAACATTTTGGCAGGCCCACAGCAGGAGGATCACTTTAGCGCAGAAGTTCTAGACCAGCCTAAGCAACACAGTGAGACCTCAACTCAACAAAAAATTAAAAAATAAGCCAGGCATGGGGCTGCTTGCCTGTGGTCTCAGCTACTAGGGAGGCTAAAGTGAGCGGGTCTCTTGAGCCTGGCAGGCTGAGGCTGCAGTGAGCTATGATCACACCACTGTACTCCAGCCTGGGCAACAGAGTGAGACCCAATCTCAAAATAAAATTAAAATAAAAAAAAAAGAAAAGAAAAAGGCACTCGGATGCCCAGGTACCCTCCCTACTGCACAGAGCTGAACAGCCCCTTCTTCACCCCAGAAAATAAATGCAAATGTATTCTCTGGAGACAGTAAACAGAGGGTACTGGACTGGAGGACATAGGCAAACTGAAGGCAGGGAACCAGAGTGAAAACAGGGCATTAGGTGAAATATATAGAATGAAGGCCAAGGACCAACCCTCCCTACCATTGCCCTCTAAGCACCCAGAAAACCAGCAGCCAGTCTTCACTCCTCAGAAAACCAGCAGCCAG
>NC_045443.1:113907368-113915344 GCF_002776525.5 Piliocolobus tephrosceles
CAGAAAACCAGCAGCCAGTCTTCACTCCTCAGAAAACCAGCAGCCAGTCTTCACTCCTCAGAAAACCAGCAGCCAGTCTTCACTCCTCAGAAAGGAATTTGGAAAAGTCTTCTCTGGGAAATCTTAGCTCCACAGAAAAGACCTGAAGATACCAAGATCAGAGATTCCCCAACTAAAGAGCCCACCCAGATCAGTGAAGCGCACAGTTAAGCTAATGCCTGTCACATGCTCAGAAATTCCAAGCAGATTCTTAGTCCACCATTCCTAAACATGAACATACAACCAAGAATTGCTAAATAATTGAGGAAAACCACTGAGGAATTACCGAAACAAAAACAAATCAAAAAGCAACTAGAAGGAAAGACAACATTGGGAGAAGAAAACTTTAAAAATACCAACAATTAATGTTCTCAAAAAAATAAAATGGTCCAACCATTTAAAAACAACAGGATGCTATTTCAGCAGAGAATTTTTTAAAAGCTCTTGGAAATTTTTAAATAATGATTCCAGAAATGATAAAACTTAATAAAATGTTTAGAAGATAAAGTTTAGGGAATCTCCTAGAAAGTGAAGCAAATAAACAAAAATGAAAAATGGGGGAAAGCTGAAAATCCAAATACAAGGAAGCTGAAATCCAAATACAAGAGCTTTCAGAAAGAGAAAATACACAAAATAAAGAGGAAATGACCAATAAAACAGTTCACAACAATTTCCCAGAAAAACAGAACGTGAATTTCTAGATTGAAAGAGCTCTCTGCATGCTCAGAACAATGCATTAAGAGAGACTCGCGGAAGGCCTATCACTGTAAACTTTCAGCACACTGCAGAGTAACAGAAGATCCTCCAAGTTTCCATACAGTAAAAAGAGGTCACATATCCGAAATCAGGATTTCTAACTGCTCAACAGCAATACCACAAGCAAGAAGGCAAAGGTGCAGTAACTCCAAAATTCTAAAGAATTATTTCCAAACTAAATATTAAATGGTACACCAGTCTAAACTATCTATCAAATATATGACAATAAATGCATTTTTAGACATGAGAGAAAAAAAAAAAGAAGCAGCACAATTTCTCAGGCAGCTACTGGGTGTGTACTTACCAAAAGGAGGGAATAAACCAAGAAGTCATAAGACTCAGGAAACAGACCTAACATGAGAGGGAACAAAATAAATTCCTAAAATCACAGCAAATGATGACTCCAGGTTGCCAACTACACACCAGTGCAGAGGGCAACCGATCAAGATTATGACAGGTCCATAAAGACTTCTTCAGGAAGGTGAAACTAATAAAACACCTGATACATCTGAGAGTCTTAAAGGGGTTTCAGACAATAGGCAAGAACTTTGGGGATGAGTTAAGTTATAGAAAAGTAAGCAGGCTGGGACCTGTGGCTCATGTCTGTAATGCCAGCACTTCAGGAGGCCAAGGCAGAAGGACGACTTGACCTAGGAGTTTGAGACCAGTCTGGGCAACACAGCAAGACCTTGTCTCTACATACAGACTGACAGACATAGCTGAAGCATTGTGGCACACATATGTAGTCCCAGCTACTCAGGAGGCTCAAGCAGAAGGATCACCTGAGCTAAGGAGTTAGAGGTGGTGGTGGGCTGGGGGCAGAAGTGGGAAGGGGAGGGGAGGGAAAGGAAGGGGAAGGGGACAGGGAAGGGAGGGAGGGAGGGAGGGAAATTTTTAAAAGAGCATCTGCTTTGTACGAGGCAGAAAGAATGAGTTAAATCCTCTTCAATAGTGGAAGATCTAGAATTGAAAAATCTAAAAGTAACTATCACCTCAGTATTTAGAAACATTTAAGAAAGAACCAAGATAATCAACAAAAGAGGGTCATGTTTACCTCTAAAGAAGGTAAAACAGGGGCAGGAGCAGAATATTGTTCTTATAAACCTTGTAGAACTATCTGATTCTTTAATTGAATTGTGTAAGAGTATATAACTCTGCTTTAAAAAAAAAAGGAAATTTAAACAAAATTAATCAAAATGTGGTAATAAAATATAAAGCTACTAATATTGAGAACTCACATTACTTCATAGACTTATTCTAGACAAATTCCTAAACTGAAGAACAATTTAATATCCCATAAATTGTGCTGCAAAAGCCAAAAGGTTATTTAACCATGTGTTAAAATAATGTGTTGTTGTTGACTTTCTTTTCTCCATTTTAGACTATTAAAACCCAGCTGGACAGAGACATCTTTCCAGCTGCATGCTCCATCCCATCTGGCTCTGTTCAAATTCTTCTCAGCCACAGCTATGCTGCTGGCCAAGCATTCCCTGTGTAGATGGGCTGCTGATGAGACAATGGGCCATGTTGCGAGAAATACAATGTGGTATTCCTCCATACAATGAGGTCATATATAAAAGATGCTTTCTAACATATATATACACACACATATGCGTATGTGCTGATTCATGACTGTTTTCCTCAAGTGTCATTTTCTTTTCACTGCTCAGTTTACCAATATTAACTAAAAAGTATAAAAATTTTTTCAAGCTGGTTTATAGCAAAGGTATGAGTACAAGGGCTCGGAGATTTTGACAATAAATTTACTACAATTAAACAATGTGAAGTAGATATTTAAAAAGTAACTGCCATCTTAAGCTACATTAATAAAAGCAGAAAATCTTGATCCTATTCAACAGATCTAAATTCAGTCATTATTCAGTACTGCTTGCAGCTCCTAGCTCCACACTTTAAGAAGAATCTAGGTAAAATGCAACAAATGAAGAGATGAAAGACTAGCCTAGTGAGGAAATCTAAACATGTCATATGGCTAGAGGCTATCTAGCCCCACATTCAATCCTTTCAAGCAAATTAACACAGCAACAAGAATAAAACAGAAGAATAAAGCCATGTGATAAAAATAACACAGCTGAATGAACTTAATACTCAGTTAAAATGATTCTGAAGTTATTTAGTCTTCTATTATATGGAAGGCTGATATGCAGAAGATTAATTACATTTGCTCAGCACAGTCCCAAGTGGTAGCAACAGAACCAAATGGAAAAACTGATGATTAAAGCAACAACAACAGTGAGAGGTCCCTCAAGAAATAAATCCCTGACTGAGAGTTAATCACAGATATGGGGGGGTTAAGGAGAAGCTGGTCAATACTAGATTAGGGCACTATAGAGTGGCTTCAAATATCAAAGGGCTAATTGAACAATATGACTTAAAGGGTTCCTTTCACACCTGAAATAAGAGTCTCAAGGATTCCATTCAACAATAAGATGTCATAATTCTAATATCATTTGTATTTCACAGTCAACTAACTCAGGGGCTAGCAAACAGCGGTCTGGGGCTAACCACCTGTTTTTGTAAATAAAGTTTTATCAGTACACAACTATCCCATTTATTTTGCACACTGTGGCTGCTTTCAAACTACAACCACAGAGCTGCAAGTGGGGCTACAGGGCCCAGAGCCTGAAATAATTACTCTGGTTCTATAAGAGAAAGTCTGCTGTTACCTGAGCTAGGATAACATACACAGACAAATGTGACATTTAAAATATAAATTAGAAGCACCAATTGTTCTCCCACTATAAACAACCAGAAAACTGGACAGAATATGCAAAATTTCAGACACTATTCAACAGGCAGTACAGAGCTAGACTCCCTGAGAGAAGGCATACAATGAGGTGGGCCCTACAAAGGCCAAGACAGCTGGAATTTGTGGAGGCAGATCACCAGAAAGAAGAATATTCAGGAAAAAAGCTCCAAAGATCTGATAGAGGTTCTTTTGAAACTGTTCCTAAGCAGTAAGCTGCACATTCAAACAGTAAAATTCAACAAGGTCAGGCAGAGAACTACTGGGAGCTATCATTCCAAGAGTTCACCTAAAGCTGGGAGGCAGTCAAGTTCTGAACAGCCAGAGAGAAAAAACATTGTTAAACACCTTGGGCACTGAATAGAGACCATAAAATGACCATACCTCATAAGGAGGAAACCAGTGCTAGCATAAAGTCTATTCTAACCCACGCTAATAACCAAGCCTCAGGAAAAAAGTATACTAATGATAATAGGCTGATCTTATTAACTGCCAGTAACTTAACTACCAGCCAATACAAAATTCAACTCTTTAAAGGAAGGAAATAAAATCCAGACTTTCAACAACATTCACAATGTCCAGCAACCAATAAAAAATACCAGACATTCAAGAAGTAGAAAAATGGGACTCATGACTGTAAGAAAAGTCACTTAACAGAAACAGACATAGAAATGAAAGTAATGATGAAATTAACAGACAAGCCAATTAAAACAGCCATTATAAATATGGTCAAGAATTTAAAGAAAAACACAAACATAAGGACAGAAATGGGGGATTTTTTTTAACTAAGTAAAATTTCTACAGTTCAAATACGCGAAATATAAAATGAAAAATTCGCTGTGGGTTTAACAGCAGATTAAGCACTACCCACAAAAAAAGGGGGGGGGAGGTCAGGGCTTTAAAACATACAATATTAACTATCAAAGCTGAAAAACAAATAATTTGTATAACAAAACATAATAAACAAGCCAAAGTGACTTCTGCAGTCAGCACAGTATCAGGCAATCTAACATATGTGCCATTAGTGTCTCAGAATGTGGGAGAGAATGGGAACAAAAATAATTTCAGAATAAGGACCACACTGTCTCCGAGTTTCATGAAATCAATAACCTGTGATCTAAAGAGTTCAGTGAACCCTAATGCAGCATAAACTAAAAAAGAAAAAACTCACACCAAAATACAACAAAATAAAATTTGTAAAAACCAGTGATAAAAAGGAAAATATTAAAAGTGGGCAGAGGAAAAAAAGATACATTACACAAGAAAAAACAAATATTAACTACAGACTTCTCATCTGAAAATATGCAGGCCAAAAACAATGGAAAAATATGCTAAAAGAAAAAAATAGTTCCCAAATCTAGAATTTTAGATCAAAGATGACTATCCCTCAAAAATTAAGGTAAAATACAGACTTATTTTTAGATGAACAGAAGCCAACAGACCTGCAGTAAAATAAATGTAACTAGAATAATTTTTTTTTTAATTCTTCAGGTACAAGGAACATGACACAAGATAGAAACCTGGATCTACACAAAAGAAGAACAATTACCAGGAATACGTAACATATAAATAAATATAAAATATTTATTTTCTCATCTTTAAATTTCTTTAAAGGCTTATTAACTGTTTACAGCAAAATAATGCCTTGTGGACTACATGTCAGATATAGAAAGAAAAAAAAGTATGACAACGATAGCACAAAGGCTAGAAGGAGAAAATGGGAGGGAGGTTTTCACATTATAAATAAAGAAGTAAACAAACCTGCATGTTATGCATATGTACCCTAGAACTTAAAGTATAATAAAAAATAAATAAATAAATAAAGAAGTTTAATATTATTTGAAGGTAAACTGTGGTAAGTAAAAGATGCACATTATAAACCCTTGATCGACCCCTAAAAAGTAAAACAAAGAGGTATATCTAATAAGCCAATTATTCGATAAATGATAATGGAGCCATAAAAAATACTCAAAATAATCAAAGGAAAAAAAGCAGAGACTGAAAGGAACTAAAACAGACGGGACCAATAGGGAGGAAAACAAGACAGTGTACTTAAACCCAAGTAAAGCAACATAATTATATTAAATATAAATTCTTTAAGTATTACAATGAGAAGGCAAAGATTCTCATCATGGATCTTTTTTTTAAAAGTAAGGCCCAACTGGCCGGGTGCGGTGGCTCATGCCTGTAATCTTAGCACTTTGGGAGGCCGAGGCAGGCAGATCACGAGCTCAGGAGATAGAGACCATCCTGGCCAACACAATGAAACTCCATCTCTACTAAAAAAAATACAAAAAATTAGCCAGCGTGGTGGTGGGCACCTGTAGTCCCAGCTACTCCAGAGGCTGAGGCAGGAGAATCGTGTGAACCCAGGAGGCAGAACTTGCAGTGAGCCGAGATCGCGCCACTGCACTCCAGCTCTGGGCGACAGAGCAAGACTCTGTCTCAAAAAAAAAAAAAAGGTAAGGCCCAGTTACATGTTACCTATAAGAAATGCACCTTACATATAAAGACACATTTAGGTTAAGAGTGAAATGACAGAAAAAAGATATACTGTGCAAATTATGAGAGAGCTAAAGGGGTAACATTAATATCAAAGTTGACACCAAAAGAAGTACTATTACTAGGAATAAGGAAAATAAATTGTAACGATAAAAATGTCAATTCTTCAAAAAACATAAAAAAATCTCAAATGCCTAGGCACCTAATAACACAGCTTCAAAATACATAAAGGAAAAAATCTGAAAAAGAAAAACAGAAATCTAAAATTATAATTGGAGACTTCAATAGGCCTCCTCTCAGCCATAAAACAAGTAGACATAAAATTAATAAGGATAAAAAAAAAACATGAACAACACTATCAACAAAAATAACCAAATTGACATTTATAAAACATTACATCAACAGCAGCAAAATACTTTTTCTTCAAATGCACATGGAACATTCACCAAGAAAAACCATATGCTAGTCCATAAAACAGTGTTCAAGGAGAAATCTGTGGCTCTAAATATTTATATTAGAAAGGCAAAAATCCAACATGGGCAACATGACAAAACTTTTGTCTCTACAAAAAAAATAAATAAATAAAAGCCAGGTGTGGTGGCATGTGCCTGTGGTCCCAGCTACTCAGGTGTCTGAGGTGAGAGGATCATTTGAGCCCGGGACACTGAGGTTGCAGTGAGCTGTGATTTCTCCACTGCACACCAGCCTGGGTGACAGAGTGACAATGTGTCTCAAAAAATAATAATAATAAAAGGGCATAATATCAGTGGTCTAAGCATCTACCCTCAGAAGCTATGAAAGGAAGAAGAAATTAAACCAAAAGTAAATAGAAGAAAGGAAATAATGTGGAAAAGATAAGAAATATTAATAGATAAGATATAAAACAAATTTGACAATACAGAAAAAAAGAAAAAAACTGGTTCTTTAAAAAGATTAGTAAAATTAATAAATGCTCATTAGACTAATCAAGAGGGAACGAACAGATACACTACCAATATCAGGAACAAAAGGGGAAGCATTACCACACATTCTAAAAACAGTAAAATGATAGGGGAATTATTACAATTTTTGTGCCAATAAATAAAAGTCAGGTTAAATGAACAAAATTCCTTTACCAAATTAACAAAGAAACAGAAAATCTGAACAACTCTCTATCTATTAAAGACATGGAGGGCCAGGCGTGATAGCTCACGCCTGTAATCCTAGCACTTTTGGAGGCCAAGGCAGGTGGATCACCTGAGGTCAGGAGTCCAAGACCAGTCTGGCCAATATGGCAAAACCCCGTTTTTTGCCAAAACCTCTACTAAAAATACAAAAACTAGCCAGATGTGTTGATGCGCACCTGTAATCCCAGCTACTTGGGAAGCTGAGGCAGGAGAATATCTGGAACCCAGGCCGTGGTGGGAGGGGGACAGAGGCTGCACTGAGCCGAGATGGCGCCACTGCACTCCAGCCAGGGCAATAACGGCGAAAACTCGGTTTCAAAAAAATGTTTTAAAGACATGGAATTCATGGTTTCAAACCTTCCCACAAGAAAATCTCCAAGGCAATGTAGCTTCACTGGTGAATTCTACTGAACATGTAAGGAAAATGTACCACTAGCCTTGCACAAATTCTTTCAGAAAACAAAGGACAGACTATTTCCAAAACTATTTTGTGACACCAACATTACCCATGATACCAAAACCGAGATTATAAAAAATGTACATGCCAATATCCCTCATAAACACAGATGAAAAAGCCATTAACAAAATATTAGCAAATCAAATCTAACAACACATAAAATAATACACCATGAGCTTAAGTAAGGTTTGTCATGGAATTCAAGCTTAGTTCAACATTTAGAAACCCATCAGTATGGCCGGGCGCGGTGGCTCAAGCCTGTAATCCCAGCACTTTGGGAGGCCGAGACGGG
>NC_045443.1:113915444-113940501 GCF_002776525.5 Piliocolobus tephrosceles
AAAAAAAAAAAAAAAAAGAAACCCATCAGTATAATTCACCATATTAAAAGAACAAAACCTATGATCATCTCAATAGATGCAGAAAAAAAATCATTTAACAAAAATCAACACCCACCTTCATGGCTTTTTTTTTTTTTTTTTTTTTTTGAGACAGTCTCACTCTGTCACTCAGGCTGGAGTGCAGTGGTGCGATACTCACTAGCTGCAACCTTCACCTCCTGGGTTCAAGAGATTCTCGTGCCGCAGCCTCCTGAGTAGCTGAGATTACAGGCATGTGCCACCATGCCAGGCTAATTTTTTGTATTTTTAGTAGAGATGGAGTTTCGCCACGTTGGCCAGGCTGGTCTCGAACCCCTGACCTCAAGTGATCCACCCACCTCGGCCTCCCAAATTGCTAGGATTACAGGTGTGACCCCAGTGACTTTCACAGTATTTTAAAAACTAAGAATTAAAGAGAACTTTCTCAACCTTATGGGGATATCAGAACATTCAAAGCTAATGTCAACAATGAGAAGAGTGAATATTTTCTGCCTAAGAACAGGAACAAGACAAGGATGTACACTCTGACTACTTCTATTCAATACTGCCCTGCAGGTCCTAATCAATACAATGAAGCAAGTAAAAGCAGTAAAATACAAATTACAAAGAAAGATATAAACCCACTTGTATTTGCAGAAAACATCATCAGGTACATTTTTAAAACTCCAAGGATTTACAAAAAAAGCTACTACAACTAACAAAGCTTAGGAAAGTTGCAGTATACCGAATCAATATCCAAAAATTAGTGGCATTTCTATATACTAACAGTAAACATGTCAAAAAATACTTTCAAATGGCCGGGTGCAGTGGTTCACACCTGTAAACTTAGCACTTTGGGAAGCCAAGGCAGGCAGATCACTTGAGGTCAGGAGTTCAAGACCAACCTGGCCAACAGGGTGAAACTGTCTCTACTAAAAATACAAAGAAATTAGCCAGGCATGGCGGCACACACCTGTAATCCCAGCTACTGGGGTTCTCCTGGCTGAGGCAGGAGAATTGCTTGAACTGGAGAGGCAGAGGTTGCAGTCAGCTGAGATCGCACCACTGCACTCCAGCCTGGGTGACAGAGTGAGACTCTATGTCCAAAGTTGGTGGGGGGTAATACTCTAAAATAACAGCCATTAAAAAAACAGCATTGAAAAACACAACCTACTTAGGAATATATATGATAAAAATATGTTCCAGATCTATATACCAAGAACTACAGAACAATGTTGAAAGAAATTAAGTATCTAGAGGAATGAAGAGCCAGACCATGTTCATGAACTGAAAGATTTAAAATCATTAAAATGTCCATTTTCCCAATGTGATCTACAGATTCAATACAATCACAAATAAATCCCCATAGAAAAAAAAAAATTTAATTGACAGGCTGATCCTAAAACTTATATTGAAATGCAAAACACCCAGAAGAATCAAAACAATTTTTAAAAAGAACAAAGTCAGAGAATTTATCCTAATTTCAAGACATATAATAAAATTTCAGTAATCATCATAGTGTTGTACTGGCATAACAGACATGTAGATCAAAGGAGCCCAGAAAAAAACAAGGCGCACACACATTCCGTAAATTTCTTTTTTTTTTGTTTTGAGACGGAGTCTTGCTCTGTCGCCCAGGCTGGAGTGCAGTGGCCAGATCTCAGTTCACTGCAAGCTCCGCCTCCCGGGTTTACGCCATTCTCCTGCCTCAGCCTCCTGAGTAGCTGGGACCACAAATGCCCGCCACCTCGCCCGGCTAGTTTTTTGTATTTTTTAGTAGAGACGGGGTTTCATCGTGTTAGCCAGGATGGTCTCGATCTCCCGACCTCGTGATCCGCCCGTCTCGGCCTCCCAAAGTGCTGGGATTACAGGCTTGAGCCACCGCGCCCGGCCACATTCCATAAATTTTTAACAAAGATTCTAAGGTCATTCAACAGGAAAAATCTTCAACAAATGATGTTTAAATAATTTGTTATACATATGCAAAACAAAACCAGAACGTCAATCCTTACCTCACACCATACAAATTAACTCAAAATTAGTTACTGGATTGCAAGCCTAAACCTAATTAACTAATGCTGTAAAACTGAAGAAATCATAAGAAAAAAATGTTCCTACTTTGGGATGGCAAAGATGTTTTAGGACATGAAAAGTATAGACTATTTTTAAAAAGTAATATTGGACTTAATCAAAATGTAAAACTTTTGTTCTTCAAAGAACACAGTGAGAAAATGAAAAGGCACACCACAAATTAGGAGAATACATTTGTAATAAATCTATCTGCCAATGAACTTGTATCCAGGATATTCCAAGAATTCTTCCAAATCAAGTAAGAAAACAACCTAATTTTTAAATTGGGCAAAAGATGTGAAGAGATATTTCCCAAAAGACATATAAATGACTTAATATGCACATGCAATGATGTTAAACTTCATTTGTTATCAAAGAATTACAAACTGAAATAAGTTACTACATACTGCATATCCCTGACTCAAAAATCCAAAATGCTCCAAAATCAAAACTTTTCGCATGTCAACATGACACTCAAAGGAAATTCCAAATTTTAGATTTTCAGAGTAGGGATGCTCAACCAGTATAATGTAAATATGCCCAAATCTGAAAAAATCCAAAATCCAAAACACCTCTGGTTCCAAGCGTTTTAGATAAAAGATTCACAACATGTACCACACACCACAAGGAGGGCTGAAATTTTTAAAAATTCATTGTACAGGCCGGGCGCGGTGGCTCAAGCCTGTAATTCCAGCACTTTGGGAGGCCGAGACGGGCGGATCACGAGGTCAGGAGATCGAGATCATCCTGGCTAACCCGGTGAAATCCCGTCTCTACTAAAAAATACAAAAAAATACGGGCGAGGTGGCGGCCACCTATAGTCCCAGCTACTCGGGAGGCTGAGGCAGGAGAATGGCGTGAACCCAAAAGGCGGAGCTTGCAGTGAGTTGAGATCCGACCACTGCACTCCAGTTTGGGCGACAGAGCGAGACTCCGTCTCAAAAAAAAAAAAAAAAAAATTCATTGTACTACATGTCGCAAGAATGCAGAGCAATCAGAACTCCTATATTAACTGGTGGGATATTAAATGATACAAACATTTTTTGCAAGTTTGGCAGTTCTTTATAAAGTGAAATTCCTATTTACACAAATAAAAACATATGTTCCACACAAAAAGCAGTACATTAATTTTCACAGCCAACAGCAAATTGTGGCATATCCAAAAAAGAGACTATTATTTAGGGGGGAAAAAAAAAGCTACCTAAGTGATAACATGAAACCAGAATTAAGGATTACATACTATATGATTCCATTTATTAAAAATTCTACAAAGGGCAAAATGATTCTATAGTAACAGCAGATTAGCAGCTGCCTGGAGGGGAGGAAGGCTGAGGGGCACAGGGCAGACCCTGACTGCAAAAGGACATGTATGAACTTTTCTGCATCATAAAAATGTTCTCTACTTTGATTTCAGTGGTTTCACAGATGTATACATTTGTCAAAATTCTGAAACCATATACTTAACGTGAGTATATTTTATTGTATGTAAAGTATGTCTCGATAAATAAAATTTAAAAATGTACGTATTAATGGAAGAATCCATGTAAACAATCTCTCAAAGGAAACAAACTACTCTTTTTTTTTTGAGATGGAATCTTGCTCTGTCGCCAGGCTGTAGTGCAATGGATTGATCTCAGCTCACTGCAACCTCCATCTCCCGGGTTCAAGCGATTCTCCTGCCTCAGCCTCCCAGAGTAGCTGGGACTACAGACATGCGCCACCTCCCCCAGCTGATTTTTGTATTTTTAGTAGAGATGGGGTTTCACCATGTTGGCCAAGATGGTCTCAATCTCTTGACCACCCACCTCGGCCTCCCAAAGTGCTGGGATTACAGGCGTGAGCCACTGCGCCCAGTCCAAAACAAACTACTTTTAATAAAACCAAAGTATCATCTTGTGCATCTCCTAGGTAAGGAAGTGTAAATCTTGTAGAAAGTATACACAGTATTTTCAAATACATTATTTTCATGTCTGACTACTCCAAGACACTGGTTAAATGATTTGTATATGTTAGCCTTAACTAAAAGAGAATTCTTGTGAAATTTCTGGGAACTGAACTATTTAATAAAGTTCATTAGTGACATTAAGATGGTTCGCTTCGCAGCTGCAGTAACAGACTATAAACAGAAACGTATATTATTTATGAGGCAGGCACTGTTCTACACAAACATGAATGGCTCCTTCACCCATAGTAACATACACTTTACACTGCTGTGGATAACAACATGCCCACTTAAAGAACTACATCTCCCAGTCTCCCTCAAGTTAAGTAAGGCCTTGAAGTATCTATCGCCAGAAGTGCTGTAGGGAACTTGCTGGAGGTTTCCTTAAAGGACGATGTGTCCTTCCCACATTTCCACCTCCTTCTAACCTAGAATGCAACCTTGATGACTGGAGTCTGAACAGCCATCTTGAACTATATGCTACTAATGACATAAACTAAGAACAGTGTAGTAACAAGACAGAAAGAGCCCAGATCCCCTGATAACCAAATCAGTTGCAAAATGCATGCCTCCAAGCTGCGTGCAAAGAAAAAGAGATTTCTTTTTAAGCTATTTTTAAATAAGCATATGATGTGATACTAAATCATTTTGATATTATTTTAATAACTGGCTTATTTTTAAAAAAACTAAAAGGCTTTTATCAAGGTGATCATTTTTATTTTTTAGATCACATGGTTATGTGGGTTTTTTAACCTTGCCCCACTCATCAATCAAAACAATGAACTATCTTTCTAATTTTTCATTTTCCAAATGATTCCTCAATTTGGAACAGTGTAAGAGAAAAAAAAAATCTATTTCCCTATCTCTGGGAAGAAATTTTAGGCTGTATATTACTCCATTAATCTCTGATGGAACTTTAAAAAAACGTAAACTGTATTATCACTCCATTAATCTCAGGCAAATCTATATGCTCCAGTGATTTCTACCTTAGCACTTGTACTAAATTATATGGTCTACACTGTTAATTTTTAAAAGGCTCAGAAAAGAAAGAGACCAATAATGTTTGGAATAGCTAGGAGGAGCTTCACTGAAGTCCTAAAAGAATTTACATAGAAGAAAAACATAAAACACAAATGTACTACTGGTTAAAAGTTCAGGCTCTGAATCAAGAGACGCAGCTCCTGTGTGACCTTGGACAAACTACTTAAATTTCTTGCTTCAGTTTTCTTATCTGAAAAATGAGAATAGTAGAACCTACCTCAAAAGGACCTTGTGAGCATGAGAAAATGCATGCAGCTGGTAGTTAAGCAGTGCCAAGTCTGCAGCAAGCACTCTTCACAAACAGCAAAAGCTCTGAGGTGAGAACATGTAAAGGCCTGACTTGAAATACAGATTCCTTTTAGTGAGTGGTTGGAAATTTTATTATAAAAAGAAAAAGAACGGCCGGACGCAGTAGCTCACACCTGTAATCCCAGCACTTTGGGAGGCCAAGGTGGGCGGATCACCTCAGGTCAGGAGTTCGAGACCAGCCTGGCCAACATTGTGAAACCCCGTCTCTACTAAAAATACAAAAAATAGCCTGGTGTGGTGGCACGTGCATGTAGTCCCAGCTACTCGGGAGGCTGAGGCAGGAGAATCACTTGAACCCAGGAGGCGAAGGTTGCACTGAGCGAGATCACGCCACTGCACTCCATCCTGGGTGACAGAGCGAGACTCTATCTCAGGAAAAAAAAAAACAGGAAGAAAAAGAAAACAAAAGGCTTTTAGAGATTAAACACTTCAAAAATAAACTGACAGAAGAAATTTGGATACTCATATAGATGAAAAGATGCTCATAATCTCACTAGAAATCCAAAAACTGAAAATTTAAATATTGAGGGTTTTTTTGTTTGTTTGTTTCGTTTTGTTGTTTGTAGAGGCAGAAGTTAAAATGAATAAGTTCCATTACAGGCAGGGACAGAAAAAAATGGGCATTATATATTGTCCACAGAAATGTAAACTGACGCATCTTTTTAAACTGTTTATGGCTATAGCTTTCCAATTTTAATGCATAACTGTACTGCACAGCAAAAACTTGAAAGAATCTTAACGTTTCTCATAGTTGATAGTTAAACAAACAACAGTACATCCATCTTACGAAACAGGATACAACTGTTCAAAAACGTAATAAAAACGAGTAAACTGTATCTAAATTTACTGACATAAAAATACTTTAAGACAATGTTAAGGGGGGGGAAGCACGTTGCAGGAAAAGGTGGAGAATTATTTCTTATCTGTAATTTTTTTAAGTACAAATCTGTCCATCACCAACAGAATACATAAACTGCGATATGAGAACTACAACTGCAAAATTGTGGGAATATAACATTAAAGGCAGTTTGCGAAAGAATATGATTCAATATTAAAAATCCAATTGTAAAACTATACATATAAATACATATGTAATTAAAGCTTTAAAAATTAAAGAATGATACACATGAAATTGAAGTAAGAGTTACTTTTGAAGGGAGAGAAAAGAGAATGGGAGAGGAAGAGCACAGACAGGTCTCCATAAATGGTGAAAAGTTCTTTCTCTTAAACTGGGTATTAGGTACATGGGTGTTCACTGTACCATGAATCTTTCTACCTTATGTATGACTTGTACATGCTCTTTTTATCTATTCAATATCTAATAAAACAATTTTGACACATGCGAAAGCAAGAAAAAAACTTGGAATAATACAAATTACCTCTGGAAATTACCTTCCTGAAGGTGAGGGGAGGGATCCTTCATGTTTTATGTTAGATACTTCCATATTGTTTGAATCTGACACTAATTCCGTAAAATTGTATTAAATTTTTAAAAGAAATTACTTTTCCACTAAAATTGTATTTATGAAAATTATAAGCACATGGGAAATACGTTAGTGAGTACAGCTGAATAAAGAATTCTATTTACACTGTGATCGTATCTATGCACAAAAATGTGCACGTTAACAAAAACAGAAGAATTGGGGTAAATCTGATCTAATGGAGCGGCTGGAATACGGGCAAATGTTCTACAGTTTTCATTTCTTGGAAGTTGTATTTCTTGGAAATATTTTGTATTTCATTAGTACTACCTCACTTGGAGAGAAAGTAAAGAAAAATGACAACTGCAGGAAAGCCAACTCTTTACCTTCAGGGTAGCCAAGTGAAAAATCTCCCCATATAGGAAGGCTGAATTAATTTACACTGATCTACAATGGACAGTACACGCCATGCCAGTAAGTGCCCTCAGAACAACTGGAAAGGGCCCCCACCACACCAAGGAGATTACATCAAAAGGTTCTGAAGTGCGTATGTCCATTTTAGCGCTTAAGTGAGCACTGGTGATGCACATAAAAGCCCAACAGTTGGGGTTGTACTCCTGAACATAAGGAGCCCAGGAATGTGCTGAAAAAAGGAAAAGGGGGTACGGAGAGAGAGGCATGGAATGAAGAAGGAAAAATTTCTCCAACATGTGAGGCAAAAATACAACATGGCATAATAATTACACACTCAATAACAACAACCAAAAAAAATGTACACTCAGAAAGCTAAGTGCCAAGGAAACAAAGAATAGAATGATAGGAACAAAAATTTGAAAGAAACCAAAATCAAAATAAGGAATAGGTACCAATGATAAACATTGGTTTGTGGTCTCTACAAATGCCCCTGCTATTCTATCCACTGGTTCCCTAAATCTGGCCATTTCCACAAAGGCATGAAGGAAAACAGGGGGAATGTCTATTTCACCCTCTTAGCAAAAATATCACTGATTTGAAATTAATATAAACAAAACCTTCATGGAAAAAATTAAACAAGAATATCCCAAAGCAGATCTGCAGGAGGAAAATGCATCTGTTTTCTGAGCTTACCACTACTAAAAGCAGACACTCTAGGTAACAAACTGCTGTGAGGTTACCCTTCCCCTGCCCACCTTTTCTTTCTTCCTATTAGGACTTTTCCATGCCCATTTCTTATAACCAAACTTTCATGAATCTTCCCCTAACAAAATTCACACCTCCAATCACCACCGTCTCCACCCACGACCTGCCAAAGGCCCCACTCTACTCATCTCACGAGACTTGCCTTCTCCTTTCTTCCCCCCTTTTTTTCTCTGCCCCTCCCTTCCCTTATAAAACCTACTCTTATTGCCTCAAATATTTTCTGGAGGCCGGGCATGATGGCTCATGCCTGTAATCCCAGCACTTTGGGAGGTCGAGGCAAGTGGATCACTTGAGGTCAAGAGTTCAAGACCAGCCTGAGCAACACAGTGAAATCCTGTGTCTCTACAAAAATACAAACATTAGCCGGGCATGGTCGTGGGTGCCTGTAGTCCCAGCTACTCAGAAGGCTGAGGCAGAAGAATCACTTGAACCTGAGAGGCAAGAGGTTGCAGTGAGCCGAGACTGTGCCACTGTACTCCAGTCTGGGCAACACAGAGAGACTCTATCTCAAAAAAAAAAAAAAAAAAAAAAAAAACTCTGGAAACAGGCAGATTATAAATACTAATGTTTGACATTTGTTTTCACTTTCTTTTCACTACTCCCTGCTTTAAAACTTTGATTTCTGTAGGGTTTAACAGCAAGAACCCAGGCTCAGTGAATACTTTCCTATAGACACATTTGTGATCAAAGCTTAAGTCTACTGCTTAACAATTTCAGCAGATAGATGTTGCCAACTGTTCCTCCATTTTGCATACACAAGAATGCAAATGCCATAAAACCAAGAACATCTGTTTATCATTTGATTTCTGTTCTATGGTATATTTATAATTGATCACTAAAGCCTGTCAACTCTACCTCCAAAATATTACTCGATCCATTTCCTTCTCTCCATTCCTACACCAGCCCTGCATTATTTCTCCCACATAGACTGTTCTAAGAGCTTCTTTCTGCCTTTGGTTTTTCCCCTATGACAATCCATACTCCACAGGGCCCACATGGGTTTTCTCTCTAAAACATAAACCTGATCATGCCATTATCCTCTTTAAAACACTTCAGGCATTCCTCTGTGCATACAGAATTAACTCCCAACTCCTTCATGTCCTTCAATCTGGCCATCAATCATCACATTATCTTCTGCCTATTAAAAAATAGGTATTAAAGAAAAGGTAAATTTAATAAAAGAGAATATTTGCAATGATGTCTAAAAATGTTGTATGATCTATTATTGTATTATTTACATATTTTTTTAACTAAAAAATTCATTCGCCTCCATCATACAGTATTATCACCAAATTCAAACTTTTACAAAATGGCTACAGAGTTATGTTCATGTAACATATTAAAACTAGACTGGGCTGTTTATTCCTATTTTCAATTCCAAAATTAAAATATAAGGTAGATTACAAGGAATCTAGATCAATAGATATTTTCTAAAATGGGTGTTAACATATATAACTAAATTTCTCACAGCTTTCTGGAAATTGTTAAAGTCAGCTCTGTGGGTTCTTAACAGCATATCACACCTACCATATGAGAAAGTTTGGCAACAAAATCAAAGTTACTTTAGAAGATAAACGCCTACCTTAGTGATTCCCACTTGTTTTTCCATCTGGAATTTTCCTTGAGTTTACCATGTAAACCACTAACACAAACTATTCATCTCAACATTCATTAGAAAAGTTTCCTAGAATAGGTAATTCTTCTACTTCAAATCAAATTTACACAATTTACTAAAGCCAGCTTATTAGCTTATATATAACAAACTATGGATTCTCATGAGAATCATTTCACTGTTTAATTAAATGTTATAGGATCTTGCAGATTCAAGAATAGCACCATCTGTCTCGGTTGCAAAGCTCAGTTTCACAACCTTATCACCAAATAGCAACAAAATATCATTTTCATACATCTCTCTCTCTCAAGTAATTTATAGACAACTAATGAATGTAGTCTATTTGGGATCGTGAAACCTGATTCAATCTGTGCAGATGATTATACTTTGTAGGTTAAAGAGACATACTTTGAAAACTGTGTTTTTAGTAACTGAAATGTTAGTTAAGAACTGGTATCTCAGGAGGCAAATATTTGTACTCTTTAGTTTCTAAGATGAAGATTCATGCTCTGATATAAATTCTAAATGCTAAATGGCTCAGGTGTCATAAATCTGAAAATTTGTAAAGCACCTTTTATTTGTTTAGAGTAACTATTATGTAGCTAAATTTTCCTAAAATATCTATAGCTCTAGGATTACACAACAACACTTTCTGACAGGATTTCCATTCTCTTTTATTATGTAAAAAAACTAAAAAAACTATCTATGTAATCTGAAGACCAAAAAAAGTAAAACTGACTGAGGAAAGGTCTAAAAATCTCATTATATTTCTGAAGTGAAAAAACAGAAATAATACTTGCCACTGCAACCTGTAATCTAAACTAGTAGAGACATCCCTACTACAGGGTAAAGGGTCCTCTGCACCTTCTCCCACACCAACTATTCAGGCAAACTACTACAAAGTATAATTCTAAATTCTACTGTGCTCATCTCCAACTGTGGAAGAAACTACTGAGACAACATGTATGGGCTAGCTACTAGCTAGCTTACTAGGCAGTCTCCAATGAATAAAGCAACACCAAGTGGTCAAAGGTAAGAAGCTGGATATCATACAAACCAAACTTCAGTTTAAACCTTAAGAGATTATCTCAACAGGATACATTTATTTATTTATCCCAAGACACTAAAATGAGCCTCAATTTGATGTCTGACTCTTGCTAGTCAGACAGAAGACACAACATAGAATTCTACTCTAGCCTTAGGATAATTTGCCTTGATCCTCAAAAAGCAAAAATACCTCTACCACTTAATTGGTCCCAATATCCTGTCTTGCCAATCAATAGATTGCTAAACCCACTTCCACTGAAGCTGTATGAAAACAAAGTACACTGAACCACCAGACTCAAAATCTGAGAAGGCAGAGGTTCAAGCAAGGCTGGAATTCCTGGCATACATTCACAACGTATGTACGCCAATATACCCAATGGAGCTTTTCCTGGGCTTTCACTCATCAGCAGCAAGGCCCCCATCAGAAGGGTACTAAACTGTTAACTCTTACTTAGGCAGCAGTTTAGAGCAAAAAGCAGAACTAAAACAATAAACTGCAAAGAGAAAAGACACTGACTAAAGAGGCAAACTTTAAAATAAGATTTTCTGGGGTAGTCAGCTCAACTGTCTCTAAAAGCAATTCCAAAGGAAAAGGACCAAAAAACTATTATAAACAATGGCAACATTATTTGATCCATTTCAAGGGGGCCTACTTTGAACAATCCTTCTCATTTCAGCAGATACGTGTTAGTTCTGATACGTCTAGTTCAAAATCAGTTTTATACTTGTGAAGTTGTAAAACTCTCTAAAACCTTTAAAGGAAGCTAACAAAAATAAAATGATTGCGGCAATCAACTTGCAATATTTTGCAAAACAAAATGGAAAATTTCTAGCTAAAATTTTAAAACCTGATTTTGTTTATTTGGGCTCAAGCTCACTACTTTCAATCCTTGAACTCAAAAAATACTCAGGTTATAAGACTGAGATTGTTTCCCACTTCCTTCACACTTACTCCTTTCTTAGATCATCACATCTTGTATTTCTAAGAAGTGTCTTAATCTTTTCTAGTACTAACACTATCGACTGGGTTTTTGATAACCATCCTCCAGCCAGGCTTGTTTTATCAACTTTTCTTGTATCTTACATCTTTCCTTCTGTCTTTCCACTATTGTTGCTCCAAAGTCAACAAACACAAATCTACCTTTCAGGCTCTTACCCTCCCCTACTCCCCCATTCCTGCTTGCTTCACAATCACCTTCTAAATCAAACTTAAAAGTAAGCTGCACACAATGGTGCACGCCTGAAATTCCAGCTACTCCAGAGGCTGAGGCAAGAGGATTACTTGAGTTCCGGAGTTCAAGTCCAGCCTGCGTAACACAGCAAGACCCCACTGCCCATCCAACCCCCATCTCTAGACAGATTAGATAGACAGACAGAACTGCAGTGTCTGTACTGGCTTATCTTGCTATTCATTCATTCCTCAACCCACTTATCCGAGATTCTACCCTCAACAGTCAAATATAATTATTTGAACTACCCAGCTGCCCAAATAGCTAACCTCCCATCTCTCACTCCTTACACCTCTCCCCTTCAAGGTTCACCACGACTGTCTTTGAAAATCACCGTTATTTCATTTATTTACTTTTATGTCAGAGAAAGCAAATCAGATTGTCTATTTAAAGCACATATAACCTATACCTTCACAACTTAAAAGCCTAGGCTTCATGAGAAGTAACCCTGAACCAAAATCGAATTTGTTTTCAATGCACAGAATTTAAACTATGAAGGGTTACACAGTTCAACAATTCTAATTTGTCTGTTTAAGAGAGCAGTCCTAGAAAGGCTTTTAAACACATTATTAAATGTAATACCATTTAACACACTTGTTTTTCCTCAATTCACTTCTCATAATAGTTTCTATATCGTCTTGGATTATCTCCCGTTTTAGTTTCATATCCCATCTGCTCATTTAAGATTCACGTCTGTCCAGTTTCTGAAATATTTGTCACTTTAGTCGTTAGCATTTTGCGTAATATAGCACTTTTTCAAAGTTCAGAACTGAATTATTTTAGAAAACTGAAAATTATTTTAACATCACTTCTTAATCTAAATTGGCCTGCCCACACTTCAAATTTTCCACCTAATAAAAATTCAATTTCAATAAGTCTTTGTACTGATTTTTAAAAGAAAGCCAAGAACTAGGACCATAAATTAGAAGTGTTCTCCTACATACCACCTCAATAAAGATCCTCAAGAATAAAAACTAGGAATTGTCAAGCTTCCAAAGAATGCCCTACCCCTTCTTCTCTAGCACGCCACATCCGTCCACTCCTTCAACATCCAGTTTTAAAACTCCCCTTTTGGGTTTCTCTGGCTACAAGGTATTATCAGATATTATGCAGTCCATGTCACTCTCCCTCTGCAGAAACTAAATAGTGCATGCAGATCTTTTTTCTGCATATCAGTCTAGCCCTTTTGTTAACCCAGGCTAGATTTTAATAATTTCTGATGTACATTATTCCAAAATACATGTCTCAAATTTATCTAACATAGTATATAATACATTAACATTTCTAAGTATTTGTTTACTGGCTACCCCATCCAATCTCAGCCCTAATTTCCTTTTCATCTCATTGGATCTCAGAAGTCCTCATTTAGCAAACATAATAGCCGGCAGAAAGCTTGTTTCCAGGGCTGAGTGAAGAAGGAGAGGAAAGAGAAAGGAAGTGCTAAAAGGCAAAGAAATACACAGTCTTTTCCTGATGACATCACAGAACCTGCCACTAGTATCAGCAAAGAGAAAGCAGCAGTGGGTGCCTGCAAGCAGGGAAAGGAAAACCTGCCTTCAAAACTGCTGCTCTTCCCACAGGACGCCATCCTCACCTCTCCACACTCTCTTCAAGCCTTTTTCACACAGCAATCCTCTCCCTGGCCTAGAAGAGGGGCTATAGCTCCCACTGCCTGCAGCAGAGAAGTGTCTGCTCTGACTGCCAGGACTATAAGTCAGAGAAAAGGTGCTCCTGACACTCTACATGAGAACACTAAGTGTAAGTTCATTCCCATAAAAAACGCTGCCATAAATCGCATTTGAGTTTTATAACACACCTAATTAAGTACAATATACAAGGTAAATAGACTAACCATCATTTGTAGCAACAGAAGGGAGTTTTGTGAAAACAAACTTACAAATTAACTTTTTCTAATATTTTAGAACACAAGAGACAACCTACATGTAAAATTCTAAACCTCTAGATACAACTTAAGACACTATTCATACTCAACATGACTAATACAAACGCTACAGATTTGTGGGAGGGCTTTCCTTCCTTCAACAAGGCTAAACAATATTTTTAGATACTGCCACATTATTAAAAAGAAAATAGAAATTAGCCAGTAGCTGCGTTCTCTCTATTCAAAACACAGTAAGGGTTGTGACATGCGTGTCAAACTAAAACATGATTTAGTCTTTAAGAAGAAAAATATATTTATTAAGTACTATTCCTGACATTCCCTGAGACAAATCTCAAAATGTTAATAGAACTGCTATTTAAAGTTCAAAGAGCACCAGAGCTGCCAAGGAATTAATAGCTTAAACTACCAAATAAGAGCCACAGTTCAATTCCCAATCTCGGCCAGCTACAGCTGAGAGTTGGTACAGCAATATCATCCAGCGCATTAAAGGCACACCATGCAACTGTGAATCATATATGGTTGTAACGAAAAACTGTTAAAAACTAAAGATAAATTTCAAGTTTTTCTTCTCAATCTTGGCTTATTTATGAGGAAAGACACAAGAACAATTTAATCCTCTGCTCCCTAGAAAAAAATACTAAGTCACACATAAATGCTATACTTAAGTCATTTTACCATTCCAACTTCCTGGTTAACTGCCTCCGGCTACTCTGTAACTTTAGTTGTAATTTACGAAAGGTCTCTTCCTATTAAAGAACATTATCTAGTCATCCAAAGTGCTTTCCTTAAAAGGTACTCAAAATGATTTTTCACACCTCCTGCCCTCCAAATTAACACCAAGTTTACAGGAGAAACTGAGGCACAGAACTATTATGTGATCAAGCTGGCAAGTCACTAGTAAAAATGTTTAATACAACTCAAGTTTCCCTGTTACCAGTTCATTTCCCATTTTACTGGGCTCACAGAAAATAATCTTTTGAACGGTGAACAAAAGGCCTGCTTAAAGAATGAAAGTAAGGAAATTCTGGATCAAGTCCCCAAACAAAATCCCCAGAAGGCTCAAAAATCTATAGGTTGCCTACTATACTACAGAAAATATAAATACTAAATGAATTCCTATTCCTTTGAGGAGAAAGAACATGTCTCATGATCAGTGGGAATTGTCTTTAATAAGGAATTTCTAGACTTCATCTAAAATATTACCAAGCCACAGTACAGACAGTCTAGCTAAAATATACTCAGAACACAGAGTTAATCATCAAAATAAGCTGAAATAAAAACAGCACACTTGTGATCAAGACCCAAATCATCAATAAGAGCTCCCTTGAGGAATGGAGAATAGCCGTCCAGGAATTCATTCACTTAACAGATAGTTAACGAGCACCTAGCAAAGATGATTTCCACAGCATCACTCTTCTGCAGAAGCTCATCTGATTATCAGAGGTACACAGACAGAGGTACACAGAAGGAGGTACACATCAGGTGCCAGGGTAACTAGTTCTGCCTGTGGTAGTCAGAGGAGGTAACATTTGACCTTCTTCATAAGTAGGATTGTGCCACGCTTATATGCAGGCACAAATACTAGGAGCTAGTTTCAGAGTTAAATATATGTATGTTTTTCCTTATTTCTCTTTAGGACATGAAAATTCAATAGTTAGAATTGTCAACATAAAATGTTTTGTTTAAACCAATTATACTATTTTGAATACCTTATTAGCTCTCATATTAAGTTCAGATAGGTTTAATCATCCTTCTTAATAAAATAATATTGAACTATGAAGAAGCCTCCTGTATTATATTCAAAAATACTTCCTCATACTCACTACTGTAATCCCAGTACTTTGGGAGGCCAAAGGGAAGGATCATTTGAGGCCAGGAGTTTGAAACCAGCCTAAGCAACATAGTGAGACCCTATCTCCCCTCACCCCCACCCCCCCCCCCCAAAAAAAAAAAAAAAAAAAAAAAAAAACTTCCTCATCAATTTGTCAATGTTAAGGGAGAAAAAAAGATCACAATAATTATTATTCACTTTAATATCCTTTTAGATTACCAATTTTTCAAATTTCTACTTAATATCATAAAACTTGTTTACAATTATATATTTTATTTGAAATAAGTCTGTTACTCAAATTCAATTTTAATATCAAATGTCTTAAATACATTCAACTCAGTGACAATACAAATTAAGACTTATTAAGTAAAAAGATCTAATGAAAACTTAAAATGAATTATTTTCCTGCTTTATCTTCTCCTATGAATTTTTTTTCCCTATCAACTTTTATTTTAAGTTCTGGGGTACATTTGTAGGTTTTGTTACATAGGTAAATGTGTGCCATGGTGATTTGCTGCACAGATTTCCCATCACCTAGGTTTTTTGTTGCTCTTATTTTGTTTTGTTTTGTTTTGAAAGTCTCGTTCTGTCGCTAGGCTGCAGTGCAGTGGTGCGATCTCGGCTCACCGCAACCTCCAACTCCCTGGTTCAAGCGATTCTCCTATCTCAGCCTCCCAAGTGGCTGGGATTACAGGCACATGCCACCACACCCAGCTACTTTTTGTATTTTCAGTAGAGACGGGGTTTCACCATGTTGGCCACAATGGTCTCCATCTCCTGACCTCGTGATCCGCCGGCCTTGGCCTCCCAAAGTGCTGGAATTACAGGCCTGAGCACCGCACCTGGCCTATCACCTAGATATTAAGCCCAGCATCCATTAACTATTGTTCCTGATGCTCTCCCTCCTCCCCACCCCCCCAATCCACTTTTAAAGTTAAAGCTACAAATTTAAACTATGCAAAAAAAAAAAAAAAGACACAAATGAAATTTTGATGCATCAACTCAAGAGGATCCTTTAACAGTAATGGAGGCAGAGAACAGTGGCTCACATCTATAATCCCAACATTTTGGGAGGCTGAGGTGGGAGCACTGCTTGAGGCCACTGCACTCCAGCTGGAGTGACACAGGGAGACTGTCTCAAAAACAAAACAAAAACAAAAAAGAAAAACACTAATGGAATTTTACTATACTGAAAAATAGTACAAAATGTAGAAAGCTGTCAGCCAAGGCTCTGTGCTATTTCAAAGTAGTAGAATTACAGTTTTGATAAGATTCTACACCACAATTCATCTAGAATGAGAAATAAACACTCAGAAACATACATAGTAAACCAGAGTATGGAAATGCCAATGAAATAACATTTTCCCTTAGACACAACTGACTCTCCTGTCATCTATAAAGAGGTCAACGAAAAAATAAAAGGCATTTTTCTTTTTTTTTCCAAACTAAAATCAAAATATATTCTAAAAAACACTTTATTAACTTAAAAAAAGGAGAACAACTCTACTCCAACAAAGATAACTACAACATGCTAATATAAAAGCAAGAAAAACAGGAATTCCTAAAGGAGGATTATTACAGCCAACTGGTGAGGATAAAATCTATTCTATACTACAGATAATCTTTTTTTTTTTTTTTTTGAGACAGTCTCGCTCTGTCACCAGGCTGGAGTGCAGAAGCGCCATCTCGACTCACTGAAACCTCTGCCTCCTGGTTCAAGCGATTCCCCTGTCTCAGCCTCCCAAGTAGCTGGGACTACAGGTACACACCACCACACCCAGCTAATTTTTTTCTATTTTTAGTAGAGACGGGGGTTTCACCATGTTGGCCAGGATGGTCTGGATCTCCTGACCTCGTGATCCGCCCGCCTTGGCCTCCCAAAGTGCTGGGATTACAGGCTTGAGCCACCATGCCCAGCCAGATAATCTTAAAGTTCAGTAATACAACAATGGAGTAAAGGAACAAGAAATTTAGAACTATTTTTCTATCAACTAAAGCAAAGACAGAAAACGCTGATGTACATAAGTGACTTCATACTTAAAAATTGGACAAGCACACATATTTCATTCATGCAAATAAGTCTGAATTCAGAATTCCTCGTTTATGTTAATATTTACTAACATTAATGAAATATCATCTCCCCTATGTAATGAAGTGAATTCCCCCAACAGAGCAAAGCTAACACCTTTAAATCTTTCAAATAAACAATGAAAACATATACTATAAAAGAAAATTATCAGCCAGGCGAGGTGGCTCGCACCCGTAATCCCAGCACTTCGGGAGGCCGAAGCGCACGGATCACAGGTCAGGAGATACAGATCATGCGGGCCAACATGGTGAAACCCCGTGTCTTCTAAAAAATTCAAAAATTAGCTGGGCATATAAGTGGCGCAAGTCTGTAGTCCCAGCTACTTGGGAAGCTGAGGCAGGAAAACCGCTTGAACCCAGGAGGCAGAGGTTGCAGTGAGGCAACTTCACACCACTGAACTCCAGCCTAGCAACACAGCGAGACTCCGTTTTGAAAAAAAAAGAAAAGAGAGGAGGAGGAGGGGAGGGAGGGAAGGAAGGAAGGAGGGAGGGGGGGAAGGGAGGGAGGGGGGAAGGGGGGGAAAGGCAGGCAGGGGGGGAGGGAAGGGGGGAAGGCAGGCAGGCAGGCAGGGAGGGATAGCTGAACAAGCTCAGAAAGAAGTTAAATGACTGAGAAGAGGGGAAAATGTCCTAAATTCCAAGAACACGTACAAATACTGATTCGCTAATTCTGAAACGCTAAGCGAGTCCTATGAAACAATTATGTGTTGTGTGTGCGCGCGCGCACGCTACCATACTATACAGACACCTTTTTAGGCTACCTAACTACCTCACTTTGAAATACATTAAATGTAATTTCTCAAAATAGAAATGTTATGACAGGCCAGGTGCGGTGGCTCACGCCTGTAATCTCAGCACTTTGGGAGGCCGAGGTGGGCAGATCACGAGGTCAGGAAATGGAGACCATCCTGGCTAACACGGTGAAACCCCATCTCTACTAAAAATAGAAAAAAATTAGCCGGCCATGGTGGCGGCGCCTGTAGTCCCAGCTACTGGGGATGCTGAGGCAGGAGAATGGCGTGAACCCAGGAGGCGGAGCTTGCAGTGAGCCGACATCGCGCCACTGCACTCCAGCCTGGGCGACAGAGCGAGACTTCGTCTCAAAAAAAAAAGAAAGAGGCCGGGCGCGGTGGCTCAAGCCGGTAATCCCAGCACTTTGCAGGGCCGAGACGGGCAGATCACGAGGTCAGGAGATCGAGACCATCCTGGCTAACACAGTGAAACCCCATCTCTACTAAAAAATACAAAAAACTAGCCGGGCGAGGTGGCGGGCGCCTGTAGTCCCAGCTACTCGGAGGCTGAGGCAGAAGAATGGCATAAACCCAGGAGGCGGAGCTTGCAGTGAGCTGAGAACCGGCCACTACACTCCAGCCTGGGCGACAGAGCGAGACTCCGTCTCAAAAAAAAAAGAAAGAAAGAAAGAAAAATAAAAAAGAAAGGTTATGACAAAACAAATTCTGGTGGCCAACATCACACAACAGTTTGTAAAGCAGATTTGCACACAATACATCTAAAATAAATGACACTAATAACGCTGCATATATATTTTTCTTCATTTCTACGGTTGCAATGCACAGTTCAACAATAATAGTAATACCTAATACTCAACCATACAACTAATTCTCATAAAGTTTGTCTGATCTCGCTCACTGGTTAGTTCCTGTGAAATAAAATAAACTTTGAGTACTCCTACTACTAGCTTAAAGGAGGGGAACACTATTATTGTTATTTTCTTCCATCAAAAATAACTCAAATGTTTCAAAGAAAAATCTTTGGTTCAAAGTTTTGAGAAACAGCTGAAATAACTGTACATAAAAAATAAACCATTTTTCTGTTGTCTTTAACAGTTTCTCTTTACTATTTACATATTTACATTGAGATAAGAGTTTCATCTCAATTTTAAATTATTAGGCAAAAATTTTAAATTATTAGGCAAAAATATAGAACAAACTTAGCTTAGTCATCACAATTTACAGCACTAGTACAAACTGGTGAGAGAGCATCTTCTTTATTAAACTCGAGTGGAAGAGATATCTGAAAGTGTTTAAAGAATACAATTTAAAACCAGGCTGGCCACATGCAGTGGCTCACGCTTTTGGGAAGCCGAGACAGGCGGATCACGAGGTCAGGAGTTCAAGACCAACCTGGCCAACATGGTGAAACTCCACCTCTACTAAAAATACAAAACTCAGCTGGGCATGGTGGCGCGTGCCTGTAATCCCAGCTACTCAGGAGGCTGAGGCAGGAGAACTGCTTGATCTGGAACCCGGAGGTGGAGGTTGCAGTGAGCCAAGATTGCGCTACTGCACTCCAGCCTGGGCTACACAGCGAGACTCCATCTCAAAAAAAAAAAAAAAAAAAACCGGCTAAAGTAGTCAGTGAACAAAAAAGATCAATTTCTCCATAATAAATTAACATAATATACGACTAAAACTTAAATGTTATTGAAAGGAATGCCTTAAGAGGTAGGTTTTTTTCCCAAATAAATACCTAATATATTCATTAATAACCAGAACATTCCAAAGAAAATGATAAGCTAGGCTGGGCTTGATGGCTCACGCCTGTAATCCCAGCACTTCGGGAGGCCGAGGAGGGTGGATCGCCTGAGGTCTGAAGTTCCAGACCAGCCCAACCAACATGGTGAAACCCCATTTCTACTAAAAACACAAATAAATTAGATGGGCATGGTGGCAGGCGCCTGTAATCCCAGCTGCTGGGGAGGCCGAGGCAAGAGAATCGCTTGAGCTGGGGAGTCGAAGTTTGCAGTGAGCCAAGACTGCGCCACTGCACTCTAGCCTGGGTGAGAGTGGGACTCCGGTCTCAAAAAATAAAAACAAAAACAAAAAAAAAGCAAATGATAAGCTATATAAGCACCTGGCATAAACTCAATAAATACATACTATCCTAAACGCACCCCATTGCCCATTCTTCTCACAAAGAATAGGACCTACCTTCTTCCCAATAAGCACTTCAAGCAACATCCACAGCAAAATATTTGTAGCATACAGGCCTAAGGTACATTATTGTCTCTTTAAAATTATGAACTCATCACACGTACAAATGGCTCTTTAAAACGGTCCAGTAAACTGCTACACTATGCCTTAAATTGCTGTCTATTATGTACTTAAAAATATTTACTAGCAATTGGAGGTTAATATGGCAACTATTACCGGGTGGCAATTATTGCTATTAAAAATATATAAATACTGTAACACCATGTGCTACTAACAACAAAATGCTAAACCAAAAACATACATTAACAAACTGTAAATATTTTCATTACAGAAAATGATGGCTGGGTGCAGTGGCTCATGCCTGTAAACCCAGCACTTTGGGAAGCTAAAGCGGGTGGATCACCTGAGGTCAGGAGTTCAAGACCAGCCTGACCCAACATGGAGAAACCCCGTCTCTACTAAAAATACAAAATTAGCCAGGCATGGTGGCGCATGCCTATAATCCCAGGTATTCGGGAGGCTGAGGTAGGAGAATCGCTTGAACCTGGGAGGCAGAGGTTGCGCTAAACTGAGATCGTACCTTTGCACTCCAGCCTGAGCAACAAGGTGAAAGTCCATCTCGAAAAAATAAAAGGAAAGAAAATGAACCATCATAGAAAAAAAATGCTTTAAACATAAATTATAAAATCACAATGAACTGGTACAAAAAAATACCTTGTGTATTTTAGCACTTTGAAAATTAGAGAAACCATTCCCTTTTCCTAGTTTGCATTTTATAGTCCACCCTATTCTAGCTCAAAAAAAAAAAAAAAAAACAGATTTCGAAGTTTCTACATTTGCAACTGTCTTCCCTTTCTGGAAAAAAAACAAAAACAAAAAAACCCTTAAGACAAAAAGAAATTAGGTCAACAACAGATTACCTTAAAAGCTTCAAATATAGAATTAATGGTCTTCAATAGGAATTATGGACTAATGGGTGTACGAGTGTCTCAATTCAGCAAGAATTTGCGATTATCACCCAATTATCCATAGTCAGAAAGATTCTAAGCAAATAAGACATGAAAGTGGAGCATACATATCTAAGAATTAGAGATCACTCCCTCATATCAAAGAGCACATACTTAAGTCTAGTTAAAGGGCACAAAATCACTTTCTCCGTATTAACTCAATAGAGAAAAATAGGTACTTAACATCCAGAAACCACGTCTTCTCGCAAGAATGAGTTCACATACCACAGGATGCCCTGTTACACTTTTCAAAAAGGCAGATTTAACACACTTTTAACTGAACGATTAACTGAGTGAATATATGAAAAGTCACCCAGAAATGTGATGGACAGCATAAGAGAATAGTTTTGAGTCAGAAACGCAGAGCCAGGCATGCACTTAATGCAGCAGCTACAAATCTCACGGTTAGAATAAGAAACACATACAATCCACCCATATTGTATATACACAAGGGCATTTTTCACACGTTAGGAAAAGGGAATGGATGTTAAAAAATTAATTTAGGAAATTTGATTCCATGCAGTAAAAAATCAGAAAAATAAGTAAAAGACTAGCAGAAATCTTAAGGTGTCTGATTGCACAATCAACTTTTAATAAGCCATAATGAACACCTCAAGGTAATGGAAACTGGGTGGTTATTACCATGGTACAGAACTTTAATTTCTTATTTCAATCTAAGTAATGAGAGTATCTAGGTAAATTCTTTATAAATACTTTTCTCTGCTTAAAAAAAAAAAAAAAAAAAAAAAAAAAACCTGTAGGCCAAAATAAAAAAATGCAAGCTATGATTAAACCATAAAGCGTTCTTATAAAAAATACGCTTTATTTTGAACAAGGGATTAGATCTCCTTTAGAAATAACTATTATATACAATGTACTTTAGGCAACATACTTTTAATATTCCAGGTTGCTGCTTCTGTATAGCATTTTCAAAAAAAAATATCAATTTGGAATCAGAAAAATGTACAAGTCAGCAGTTTACTTCAGATTTCTTTAATAGCACCTTATCCACACTCCATGTACAAGACAATGAAGACATTCTACATTCCCTTCAAAAAAAAAATCAACTAAGCATTACTACAGTTCTCTATTTCAAAGTTGCTACTTAAAAAATAATTATTTTTAAAAGAGCATATTCAAAAATCAATCCATTGGTTTAAAGAGGTTTAGGGAAGAAATATCTGAAACACAAACCTTTAGTCAGTCAAAATCAAAGTACAGAATCCTCTCCTACAAAACTGCTTCTCCAAAAGAATCTCAAGCATGTTATCTCTGTAACGTTATCATCCTTACTTAAGCTTTAAAAAAAAAAAAAAAAGATAAAAGAAATGATATACCCTAAAAGACTGGCTATACATACACTTTCATACGTCTACACAATCTGTATATACACAGTCATTACCAGTCAGCATAATATATGATAATTTGGGAGATCTCTCTACTTGGTTATTTTAATTACCTGTGTCAATGCGATCACCAGTAACCACACAAAAACCATTTTAAATACCCCTTGATCAATATGTTTGCTAATCTATGAAAGTCCCTGAACCTGACTGATACCAAATGATAAGACTGAGGAGGGAAAAACAAGGGGCAAAAGGGGGTTTTACTCCCACAGACCAAAAAATCAAGGGAAAATTACCACAATACTAAGAGAAAGAATTCCAACTTATAACTGAATTTTAAGATGAAATACCTGGATTAAAATATTTCATTTAAAAAATGTACCTGATCTTACTAGAGTGGGATCAATGATATGTCACTCGGTCTTTGTAGGTAAAAATCGCATGTGCTGATTTTTTGGTCTGCATTGTAACACATTTAATAACATAATACTTTCATTTGAAAAGTTGGCGAGAATTTGCATTTCTCCATTAGTCTCATAGCAAAAAAGCATCTAGGCCACCCATAATTAAATGTAACTAATTACAATTTGAACACTAAATTATTTATCCAGTGTAAACAAGGATTAAGAGGGAAATGATGCTTCTATCTACAGCGGGGGTTACAGAAAATAATTTCCAAAATGCATGCTCTCCAAAAGGGACTCACCTCCCCCTAAAAAAACCAGGGTACACAACTGAAAATAAGTTGGGTGTTTTTAAGGATAAATTAAATAAACCGTTCAGCCAATTTTCCAATTATATTCTACGCTTGAAACGTAATTGCCTTACATCTGTTTACAAATCTTTGCTCAATATTTAAACAAATTCGTACTCTCCTGGGCACATAGCTATACATACAGTAACTCATGCACAAAGCACATATTTAAAGACCACGCACTGCAATTATTAGCCTAAACGCCAGGTTTAACAACGTGGATGTTTTCAGAGGTAGGTAATACGACCCAATAAAAAGCAAAGATGGCATTTACCACCAAATGTCACTGCCACCGCCAGGAAAGAGTTGCTGGAGCCCTATACATTTTTAATTTCGATGAATCTAGACGCCGTCGGCGGGTGCCAGGCTTCCACGAGAACAATTGACACCCTAACTGCTTCAAGATTAAGGCAGGCGATTCAAATCCGAAGGAAAAGTTGTCAATTATCAGAGAGAGAGCGCGAGAGAGGCGAAGGCAGATAAAAGCGATGTTATCAAACCGCCCAGCTTGTTGCTTTTGTGTGTGTGTGTGTGTGTGGATTCGTTGTTAGGACAGAGAAAACAGTTTTTAAAAGACACAGAAGGAGAGAAAGAAAAAAAAGCTTTCTCCACCTTCCGTCGGCTCGGTGCAATGGCTTTACGGCTCTCCAGCGTAGTAAGCCCCGAGAGGCAAGCGGCGGTCGATGTTTACAATCGCGGGAGCTTCGGAAGCAAGAGTCCTTTCCTGACACAATCGCATTCAATCAACTGTTTTCGGGCGAAATTGCAGGTGTCATTACGGAATTTTTAAAAATTCAAAAGGCAGGCGGGCGGGCAGGCAGCCGATCCGACAACGGGGAAGAGGTTGCCGATCCGAGGCGCGGGCAGCACAAGGCAAAGCCTTCCACATTTACGGGGGGAAAAAAGGGGGGAAAGGGGAGGAGAAGGGGAGTGCAATTGCAACAGAGGGTGGGCGTTCGAAGTGCGACCCAGAATCCGCAGCTCCGAGACTTCCACATGCAAATTCCACGCCGAGCGCCGCGCTCACAAATGATTTTTAAAGAGCCAAATAAACACTGGATGGGATCCAAGGCGAGAGAGAGACGATCCAAAAGGGGGAGAATCGGCGAGAGGCGAACGGCGGGGAGACGCGAGGGAGGGGCGAAGTCCCGGCGGCGGGAGGAGAAAGTTGGTCGGCGGCGGAGGTCGGGGAGCCCCCCCCTCCCCGACACAGCCCCCTCCCCGCAGCCCGGCTACTCACCAGCGAAAAGAGGTTGGAGTGACAATCCTCCAGGCTCGCCCCGTTCGCCACCCAGTTCGCTGCCGC
>NC_045443.1:113955501-113960409 GCF_002776525.5 Piliocolobus tephrosceles
GGCTAGTTTTTGTATTTTTAGTAGAGACGGGGTTTTACCGTGTTAGCCAGGACGGTCTCGATCTCCTGACCTCGTGATCCGCCCGTCTCGGCCTCCCAAAGTGCTGGGATTACAGGCTTGAGCCACCGCGCCCGGCCTCCTCTGTTTTTTACTACTACAAACAACGCTACATCCATGAGCTTGCATATTTGTTTGCAAACTTGCATGAGTTTTTCATTAAAACAAACTTCCAGAGGTAGAATTGTGGGTCAAAAGACATGAAAGATTGCAATTTTGGTAAGTTTTTGCAAAAGGTGATACTGATCTATACTTCCACCAAGAGTGGGGGAAGTTACCTGCTTCAGAACAGTCCTTGCCTCACCACAGCCCTGCCAGCACTGAGTATTACTGATGGAGATGAATATCAAATCCATGCTGCTGAGGGGCTCAGAATCAGCAAGACCAGCGCCCTCCTAATTATTGGATTTCTTATGGGCTTCCAGTTTCCTGAGAGAGTTGTGGAAACTGACATAGGATTGACAACTTCTTGTTTTGCTAAGAAAGAATCAAAAATCAAAATAAAACCAAATCTACTATCTACAAAACAGAGTACCTCCTCTCATATTATAAATAAAAGGACATTTTACTCCATTGAAAAATCGGAAAGACAAACTCTGAGAATAAAAGAAATCAAATCGTAATACATTTGAACTTTGGTTTATTATTATTATGTTATTATTATTTAACTGTCAACTGGCTGAAAGAATGCAGCAAGGGGCTTGTGGATGGGTTTGGATGGAAGCTTAGTTACTACCAGTAGGCCTGTGTAGGTGACCCTGTGAGGGCTCTAAATGAGAACAAAAGGTAGTTGAAAAAAAATGAAACTGAACAGGGGAAAGAAATGAAAGTGTTACAATTAGCTAATTGGGCCCAGTTCTTCTGGATATAGCTTTATCTCCCCCACTGTGCACGGAGCTCTTCTCCACATCAAAGACCACTCGCACGCCTGGAGAATTGGAACCGATGTTTATGGAGCGCTTTGAAGATGTAAAGTACTGTTTAAATGCTAAGTATCATTATTATTACTTTAAATTTTAAATATCTTTTTTTTTTTTTGGTGGGGATTTTTAATACGTTTGCAATTCTGATTTAATGTGTGAGCAAGCCTGTCTGCTACATCATACTTCAGTTCTGGCTTAGGTGAGGCAAGGAACCCAATGTACCTTTGGAATACAGAACCAAGCTGACCACCTTGTCCTTGTAAATTGTGTTTTCCAGGAAGATGAACACTGTCAATCAGATGCTATCAGTTTATGTAAGAACATGTCTCAAGATCTAATTGAAATACAGTATCTTTCCAGGCAGAGTTGATAGAGTTATCACATTACAGATTTTATTTGACTCTGCATCTCAATTCATTCCTTTGTATAGTTTCCAGATTTCTTCATAAAACAGAAATTAGACACAGTCTTGACATTAGAATTTCACGAAGAAGCAATCAAATCCAAATTACTTCCAAGAAAGAAAGGACTATAAAAGTAACTAAACAAAATGAAAGAAAAAGACATTCTGGAGGGCCCTAGTTCATGAATTAATTTTGTTATTTGGTTCTTGGGACAAATCCAACTTAATTTAAGAGGTTGCCAGACATAAAACACAAGGAAAAACTTTTGCCTCTGTGGCCAGTAGGAGCTTGGAGAGAAACACGGTAAAGTTTGAAAGTTTTGTTTACTTTTCATCTTTGGTTTTGCATAGAACTCAGACAATAAACTGGTCACTAACCCTTCTTCAGCTTATACAGACTTGACTGGTCAGTATCCCTTTCATGTGTTCACTGTGTGTTAATAGATTTTTTTTTCCAGCATTGGTGGGGGATTTTTTAAATTAAAAAATCATCAAAGCTTAAATGAATTCCTGGTCATAAAACTTGGATCTGAAATGGAACATAGTCATTGGACCTTTTCAATTTCCTATGGTAACCAAAGACCAAACTGTGTTTTAAAAACTGTTGTAGTAATGAGATTCACAAGAGGTATCGAGTTACTAAGTGGCTTTTAGCCTCTTTTGAAACTAAAGCAAAGGAAAATCTCGTTAATTTGAACTGTGCTAATAATGGCATTTGTTATAATTCGACCTGGCCTGAGCTGCAGTTTACCTTTAGTGTACCTGTGAATAAAAGTTTACCAGAGTAACCGTGTCAAGAAGATTGTACAGGGTGCGTTTCATGTCTTCAAAAGAATAAATTGTTGTAAGGCTTTTAGCACCTCACTCTTACCCAAATAAATTCCTGCCAAATCCAGATGAGTTTTAAATGTTGATTAGAGCAGAAGAAAAGTACCACTACTTGGAAACCCTTTCTTTGTCAGGGTCTCCTCTGTACTCAAAAGGAATAAAGGTTCATTTTGTTGAAGGATTCTAAACAGTCTCTTTAATACAGAAAGACCTCTTAACCTGCCCTTCACACCAGTTGTTATGAACGCATGAGGTTTCATTGAAGCAGTAGCAAAGATCTGTAATTACAAGCACTAACAAGGGAATGAACTCAAAGGAATGTTTTTTTTCCCACTTGTATGTGTCAGGCCATGAGCTTAGCACTTTCTGATTTCTTTACATTGTGCCTAGTGCCTCGTTACCAACAGATTCTTAGCAGAGAATAATGTTTGCTATTAATCTGTGTCTTTTTCCAGCTATACCAGAACATTAACATCCATTGGCCTCATTGGCATCAATGGCCAGGTAAAAGATTGTCAAAGGAAAAGGAGGGTCTTATGTGTAAAGAAATAGATAATAGATGATAGACAGATGGATGGAAGAGTAGATAGTAGGTGAAGAGAGATGGATGGATGATGGAGATTGGATGAATGAGCAATGGACAATGGATGGATGGGTAGATGGATGGAGGGTGGAAGATGGATGGATGATGGATAGATGGATGATGGAGGAAGGATGGATGGATGGATAGATGAAAGGATGGAAGGATGGATGAATGGGTAGATGAATGATGGATGGATGAATGGATGGATGGATGGATGGGCAGACAGAAGTATTCAAAGTAAAGAAACTTTAAACATACTATCCAGGTGTCAGTGAGTAATTTTTCTTTCCATTTCTTCAGTTTTCCACTGAATCAAGGACAGTGGCAGGGCACATTAGATATCTGTTAAACAAGAATGGCACAGCCCTTCTGGCTATCGCAGTGGACTCTGTATCTAGTGCTCATCTGATGAGGTCCAAAGGCTGTAAGAAACCAACAGGAGGAGCTGAAGCAGACTAGATCTCAGTCTGTTGGGGAAGCTGGAGAAAGGGTCCGTGTGGTGGCTGCATGCACCAAGTAAACACAGAGGTTCTACTAACTGGAAGGATTGGTTTGATTCTGTGATGCTTGAGTTTTGTTTTCTTGCCTACAGTATTATTTAATGGATGTAATTTAATGGGTGCCAAAAGTCTCCAAATCTCTCTTCCCTACTAGAAATAAATACCTTAAATTCTCACCATTCCATTCACTTTTTTTAATTCAAAAAGCTTTTTGCTTTATCAGATTATAAAAATAACATTAACAAGTAAATAAATAAGATACAATGAGAAAGCAAAAGGAAAAGAAATGCAAGCTCTCATTAAATATTCAAACAATATGGAAGAATATTAATAAGCTAGTGAAAATGACCTACAATTCCATCATTCAGTGATATGCACTGCTAACATGTTGCAAAATATCTAATGAAGCAATAAAAAAGTATATTTAAAGATCTACCACGCTCCAGGCACTGGATTACAGGGACAACGTTTGTCCTTCGGGACTTCATAACCTTCTGAAGGAAATAAATGAAGTATAATAAGTGTGATGAGTGTTTTGTAACTTGTTTTTGCACTCAACAACGTGTCATAAGCATCTTCGTGTGAGTGTGTGTGTGTGTGTGTCTGTATGCATATATCAGGGATGAAAATATGACTAAGTATTTATCAGTTTTTCATCTATTATTTCTTCTAAAGAAGATTCTGCCTTTGCCTGCCTAGTCCCTAGACCTTTTGTTGGAAACATCAAGGACTGGAGAAGCTAAGAGTGAGTACATTGACTTGCAATTTGCACAAGGAAGGACTTGAAGCCCCCTGGGGTAGAACAGAGTAGATCAAAAAGGGAGTAAGGCCAGGCATGATGACTCATACCTGTAATCCCAACTTTTTGGGAGGCTGAGGCAGAAGGATCACTTGAGCCCAGGAGTTCGAGCTTGCAGGGAGCTATGATGGGGTCACTGCACACCAGCCTGGACAACAGAGTGAGACCCTCATTGTTACAAAAATTTTTTTAAAAATTAGGCATGGTGGCACCTGCTTGTGGTCCTAGCTACTCAAGAGGCTGAGGTGAGAGGATCTTTTGAGCCCAGGAGTTCCAGGTTGCGGTAAGCTATGATGGCACCACCGTACTCCAGTCTGGGTCATCCAACAAGACCCTGTCTCTTACAATTAAAAAAAAAAAAAAAGTGGGGAGGAGTGGATGAATCAAGAAGGAAGGAGTGCCTGAAGAAAAGAATGTAATAGCCCAGGTTGAAATTGGGAGAAGCATTTAAGGAAGTAGCTGTTACAATGAGGGAGACTTGAGGATCGTACAGATTGCTCAAAGAGACTTCAATTCGGATGTCAATTATTTTCCAAAGCTTTGTGGATTTGGTACTGGTGATTCTTTGGTATGTGATTCTTTGGTTGAGACTGGCCACAATTTGGCTCATTGTAGTCTGATATCATATAAAACTACCTCATTATTTTTGATGGCTGTATAGTGTTCCATTGTGTGAGTGTAAACAAACTTTATTTACTACTTTCCCTTTAGGCTGAGATGTAGGTCATTAGATCTATTTTTGCTATTAAATATAGACGCTGTGATGGACATCTTTCCAAATAGGCTTACTTCTATTTTTTTTTTTTTTTTTTTTT
>NC_045443.1:113960509-113960934 GCF_002776525.5 Piliocolobus tephrosceles
GAGTCTCGCTCTGTGGCCCAGGCTGGAGGGCAGTGGCCGGATCTCGGCTCACTGCAAGCTCCCCCTCCTGGGTTTACGCCATTCTCCTGCCTCAGCCTCCCGAGTAGCTGGGACTACAGGCGCCCGCCACCTCGCCTGGCTAGTTTTTTTGTATTTTTTAGTAGAGACGGGGTTTCACCGTGTTAGCCAGGATGGTCTCGATCTCGTGATCCTCCCACCTCGGCCTCCCAAAGTGCTGGGATTACAGGCTTGAGCCACCGCGCCCAGCCCATAGGCTTACTTCTAAAGAGTGAATGATAGGTAGATGAATGAAGACAGGGAAATAAGAAAGGAGAAGAAAGAAAGAAAAAGGAAACAGAGACAGAAAAAAGAAAGAAGGAAAGAAAGAAAGAAAGAAAGAAAGAAAGAAAGAAAGAAAGAAAGAA
>NC_045443.1:113960944-113973062 GCF_002776525.5 Piliocolobus tephrosceles
GAAAGAAAGAAAGAAAGAAAGAAAGAAAGAAAGAAAGAAAGAAAGAAAGAAAGAAAGAAAGAAAGAAAGAAAAAAGGAAGAAAGAGAAAAGAAAGAGAGAAAGAGAGAGGGAAGGAAGGAAGGAAGGAAGGAAGGAAAAAGAACAAACTGTGGTATATTCATATAACACAATACTACTCATCCACAAAAAGGAATGAAATATTGATACACAAACATGGATGAATCTAAAATTAATTACACGAATGAAAGAAACTTCTGTATGTTTCCATTTCTATAAAATTCTAGAAAGAAAGCACACCAGTAGTTGCCTGGGTACTGGGATGTGGGACAGGAGAGGGGGCTGACAAAGGGGCATGAGGCCATTTTTGGGAGTGATCATATTTTCATGATCTTGCTTGTTGTGATAGTTTCACAGGGGTACGCATAAGTTAAAATTTAAACTTTAAACATGTGCAGACTATTGCATGTCAATTATACCTTAATAAAGCTAATAAAGTAGATGATGATAGGTAGACAGATGGGGGTGGCCTTTTAAGGTGAACGAGAGAAGAAAGGGGACCCAGCCAAGTGATTTAGGACAGTTGGGCTGGGGCCTGGGGAGAAAGCCAGAGAGTACACTGTGGATTTCTGTGGGACACCACAGTGCAGAGAGGCGTTTTTAGAGGGCAGCCCTGATAAGATGGCTTCCAGGGTTGAGGAGATGCGCAAGGCTAAGACCCGAGTCCCACCCCATACTAATTTCCCAGCTGCAGCATAGATCTGTTTTTGACCCCTCTGCAATAGAGAACTTGAAGTGGTTAAAAGACTGGGGCAGCCCTGGGTTCATGTACTAGCTCTGCTCCTTTTTGTTTGTTTGTTTTTTGAGACGGGATCTCACTCTGTCACCCAGGAGGGAGTGTAGTGGCATGATCATGCTTACTGCAGCCTCGACCTTCTGGACTCAAGTGATCCTCCCACGCGACCCTCCTGAGCAGCTGGGACCACAGGCATGTGCCATCATGCCCAACTAATTTTTTATTTTTATTTTTTATAGAGATGGGGTTTCGCTATGTTACCCAGGCTGGTCTCAAACTCCTGGGTTCAAGTGATCCTCCCACTTCGGCCTCCCAAAGTGTCAGGATTATAGGTGTGAGCCACCGTGCCTGGCCTGACTCTGCTCCTTTTTAACTTTGTGGACTTGCAGGTGAAGCCCCCTTTCTGAGCCTCAGTTTTCTCATCTGTAAAATGGGGATAGTAAGTAGTACCTATAATAAAGTGCGAGACATTGTGAAATAAAGGTACAGAGTGTTTAGCAAACTGTGTGGCACATAGTAGGCACTGAATAATAGTTTTTTTTATATAATATTTAAGAGATTCAGAGCTGGGACTCTGGAGTCAGGCCAACCCAGATTCAAATCCCAGATAATCGACTTCAAGCAGGTGACTTAAATTCTCTGAGTTTCATCTCCTCATCTATAATCTGGAGACAGTACATATGCATTGGTTAGGAGCCTGGAAGGAAACAGAGGGCACACTCAAACTGAGTAACTTGAGGAGAGTTTAACAGATTATTTGCACAGGTGTGGGCAGAATTTAGGACTATCAACAGGGTAGAGTGCGATACCTGGGTTGGCAAAGGGAGGCCCTTTACTACCCCTGGGCTTGCCAGGACTAGAAGGGTCAGTTGCCAAACCTGGAAAGGGGGAGCTGTATGGAGAAGGTCACCCAACAGGAGATGTGGCATTTGGAAGAGGCACAGCCAGCCCACGGCAACATAGAAAGGAGAAGTGTGGGGGACGAGTGTCCCAAATTCATCGTCTTCCTTCCTCCGATCTCCTGTCAGTGCCTCTTCTCTCCTTAGACAAACCCAACTAGGGGCCAGAGGACACGGGAGCCAACTGGAACAGCTCAGCCCCAAAGGCTCAGAGAAAGAGGACAAAAGGATGAGTGAACCTAGAGGGGCAAAAAGATTAAATTCAATAGGTAAAGGTCCAATCTCATGGGACTAATAGCAACTCCTGAGTAATCAATGAGATCATGGTAATAAAGCATCTAGCATATAGGAAGGCTCCCCTAAGTGGCAGCAGCCCATGGTTACCCTGGAACCAACCCTAGCTCGATTCTCAGGGTTGCTGCCAGGCCAGTCTTGACCCAACCCACAGTGCTGGGAATGGAACAGAGCTGATCTTCTCCTACATTCTGTGTTTACTTAGAGAAAACTTGGCTGCTTAGAGCCAGAAGAGGTTGACTGTGGTTTTCTGCAACAGCTGGGGGTGAGGGGAGGCAGAGAGAGGGGAGCTGGAACATATTAGGACTCCTGAAAGCCAAGAGACCCCAGAGCCCGGGAATCTGAGAAGAGTCCACACGCCGAACAACATTTGCTTGCTGTCTCTCTGCCAAGAGACTGTGGATTTCAGGGCTGAGTGGCCTGTCCTGGGACCTCATCTCCAGGAGGCAGGGCCACGGGGCTGCACCCAGTGCCGGCTATGTGGAATGTGCCGCTCTTGGAAGCGACTGAGGCTCTCGCTTTTTAAAATTGGCCTGTAAATCTCCGTATAGTTTTCAGGGTTTAGGAATTTTATTTTATCTGGATTAAAGTCATGTTCTGCTTTGGCATCGGAAGGCGTTTATGACTGTTAAAACAAGAAATGAGAAATATAGGCTTGGAATCAGAGAGGCTGCCTCCTGCCAGACTTTTAGGGGTTTGTCTTGGGGGCCAGGCTGAAGGTTTTCTGCCCCTTCTCTGACTGCTCTGGTGTTTCTTGATAAAGTTGGGGCTGCCTGAATCTGAGCAGCAAACGCAATAGCCTGGGAGGGTCTTTTAGGAAGGAAACCTTTATCTTTGCTTAGGTATGCTCTACCAGTCTCTGTTTTCCCCCTCTGGGGAAATGCACGCTCCCTGGAGCACTGTCTAAAGGGTTTTCTCACATTGCCGGCACCTGGCTGCACTTGGTCTAGGAGGCAGATGGCTTAGGACTTTTGATTCATCAGGGCTTGGGATGACTTTACATTCCCCCAAATTGCCATTTTGGGCAGGATTTACATAACTGAGATTCCAGCTTTCTCTGGCCTAGTTTTGCCATTTTCTCTACTCCCTCTTGCTTTTAAAGCACACATGCATTGAGTGTGCACACACATGCATACACACACACACATTTCTTTCCTAATGGTACAAGTTATACATGCTTCATGGAGAACACTTGGAAAGCAAAGGAAAGCACCAAGCAGGGGTGGGGATGGGAAAGGAACTGGAAAGCAAAAAAATCACAAGAGAAAATCACTACACATTTTGGCAAATATTGTTCTAATATTTTTCTTCCTATCCAGCTATCATCTATCTATCCTCTATTCTTTATTTTCTTCTTCTTCTTCTTCTTCTTCTTCTTCTTCTTCTTCTTCTTCTTCTTATTATTATTATTATTATTATTATTAAGACAGAGTCTCGCTCCGTTGGCCAGGCTGGAGTGCCGTGGCACAATCTCGGCTCACTGCAACCTCTGCCTCCCAGGTTCAAGTGATTCTCCTGCCTCAGCCTCCCGAGGAGCTGGGACTACAGGCATGTCCCAACACACCCAGCTAATTTTTGTATTTTTGGCAGAGATGAAGTTTCACCATGTCTGCCACGCTGGTCTCAAACTCATGACCTCAAGTGATCCACCCGTCTCAACCTCCCAAAGTGCTGGGATTACAGGCGTGAGCCACCACCATGCGTAGCCTACTTATCCTTTTTTAAAAAGTATCACAGATTACATGCAATTTTGTTGCCTGAATTTATGCCTTTCCATTTTTACAAATAATATGTTGTATTTTGTGATAATAGTAATAACTACTACTTATTACATACTGAAATTCAGTGCTTAATTCAGAGCCTTTGTAATCAGAGGGATCTGGGTTCAAATCTCAGTAGGATTCATTTTTCATTGCGTCTTTGGGCAAATGACCTAACTTTGAGGAGCCTGGGTTTCTTATTCTATAAAATGGTGATAACACTGTTATCTGCCTCAGAGGGAGGATTGCTGCAAGGATCAAATAAAATTCTGCCAAATAAAGAAAAGCCCGGGAAATGCTTACGTCCAAGTAAGTGTTCAATAAATTACAATTCATATTCTTACCACGTGTGCAGTGGTGATGTATGTAGGACATTTGTCTGTGTTTTTCTTTTTCGTGATGGTGCTATGTGCAGCATTCTCTCTAAACCAGAACTTTGGGCCCCACAGTATTTGATTCACGGTAAGCAGCTAGATGATTTTAAACTTCTATCTTCCCCCAAGAACACTCGACAAAATTGGCAGTCTGTAATATGCAAAAATCCACCCAGAAATGGAAGAGAGGGACATTTGCACAAGCTGGGTTGTGTCTACAGAATTAGAAGACATAGTTGGACTAATTTTAGTGCCTAAAAATTGGAAACATTGGAATCATGCTCTATGGGAAATGCAAGTTCTTGAAAGTGGCAAAAGGAAACACCAGGAATGGTTGAATTTGAGGCCATTCCCTCAAGGTTTGGGCACAGTCTTCATCTGTGGGTAGACTCTATTTGGCTGGAAGCTAAAAAGGTTAGGCAGGAGGAAAGGGTTAAGCATCTTTCAAGTCCTCAGGTTAGGGAATGAGAGATCTCGTTCACGTTGCCTCTTCATTGTCTTGATTTTCCCAGCTATCTGCTTTCCTTTGTCTTGCCATAGATAATTTTGATCCTGTGACCAGGCTCTTTGGTATTTTGTCCTTTGGGATTTCTGAGAGGCGCGGGCCCCTGTGATTGACCTCACGTGGGCAGACTGCACACAACTCACTTTGTATCTGAGGAGCAGAGTGGGGGCCTAGCTGCCTTTCGTGCAGCCAATCAAGCCGGGGCTGAGAATTTATGAGATGAAGGCGAACCACTTTGAAGAAAGGCGCCCTTGTCTGCCGCTCCGCCATTGCTCCGTGGTGTGCGTGGGGAGGTGGAGAGGGGTGGGCACAGGGAGAGGGGCTGGCGCCCTGGGGATGGATAGGGGAAGAAAAGAATCCGAGAAACCAGGGTCAAAAGTCTTTCTGTGAACAGGAAAGAAAACTGAGCAGGCTGTCTTCCTCCTTGCAGGTGTGTGCTCACAATGGGGGAGCCACAGGCCCTTCCCAAAGGTCAGGGAGGAAGGAGCGCATCACAGCGGCTGCCTGTATTCACCCCCAATCCTCCCACTCCTTGGAGACTGAAGAACTAGAGAGAGACAGGAAGGCAAGATCACTTCTAGAAGCAATCCTGGCCACCAGTAATCTAGATGCAATAGTAACTCTGCCAAGTCAGAGAGGCATAGCTTCAAATTCTGGGCTTCTGCCTGGGGAGAGCAATTGCTTCATTTCCCTGAGCGTCAGTTTCCTCATCTGTGAAAAGGAGTGGTTAACAACAGAACCTCCTTCCTCCTTCATCAGGCTGTTGGGAGAAATTTGTAGAAAGCAGTCAGCACAGTGCCTGGTATACAGTAAGTGCTGAACAAGTAGAAGCTACTATTAATAGCAATCATATTTGGTTTCAAAAGAGATACTCTGCTTTCATTAAAGCCAAAAATAAAGGCCATTCATTCAGTCAGTTTTTTTTCGTTCATTTGTTCAGGCAATCAATAAATATTTAACAGGGCCTGCTATGTGTTGGTGACTTTAATGAATTTGATAATAATAGTAGCTAATGCTTGCTAGTGTTAGGCTTTGTTTTATTTTTATTTTTCAAGACAGAGTCTCACTCTGTCACCCAGGCTGGAGTGTACTGATGCAATCATAGTTCACTGCAGCCTCAACCTCTCTGGCTCAAGCAATCCTCCCACCTCAGCCTTTTAAGTAGCTGGACTACAGGCACACACCCCCATGCTTGGCTAATCTTCTCTGACTTTCTGTAGAGATGAGGTCTTACTATATGGCCCAGGCTGGTCTCAAACTCCTGAGCTCAAATGATCCTCCGAAAGTGCTGGGATTATAGGCATGAGCCGCCACACCCCGTCCCTGTTAGGCTCTGTTTTAAACTCTCCATATGTCTTAATTTATATAAGCTTCATGACCACACGGTGAAGTAGTTACAAAGAAGTTTATCATGGCCATGTCACACAGCTAGTAAGATTAGGAGCTATCATTTAAACCCAGGTGTGCCTACTGCCCAGGTCTATGTGGTAAGCACCTTGTTAGTCCAAAACTAATAAATAAAACATGACTCCTGCCCCCTAGGGCACCACTGTCCACTAGAACTTTCTGCAATTGTAGAAATATTCCATATCTGCACTGTCAAATATGGTACCCACTGTTGGTAGCTACTGAGGACTTGAAATGAAGCTAGTGTGATAGAGAAACTGAATTTTAAATTTCATTTAATTTGTACTAATTGCAACATAGATTTAAATAGCCACACATGGCTACTGCCAGCATATTGAACAGCCTAGCTCTACTCAGAGTCTAGTGGAGGAAATTCACTTTCACTAAGGTGATGAGGTTATGCTATGTGGCCTTGTTCAAGCCCCAAGAACATAGGAGGACACAGCTGTGGTGTGGAGTGTGGCCTGGGATCACAGGAGGCTTCCCAGAGACAGTCATCTCTGATCTGAGTCTGCAGGAAGGAGGGGTTGGTAAGAGAGGAAGGGAGGTATTTTTAAATATGTCCAAATATGTTGGATTTCACAACAGGGTCCGTGCTCAGCCAGGACTTTGGTGGAGATTGAAACTTGTAATCAAGAGCCAGAGTCCTCTTGGAGCTACAAGATAACCAGCACTTACCCTTGAAGGATGAAACCGTATTGGATTCAGGAATTTGTCTACTGTTCTTTTTGGCTGCAGGTGTTGCTTGTTTTTGACTTTTAACCATCACCTCTCTGAGGACATAAAAACACCTGAAAAGTAAATTTGAAAAATTCACTGGTTAGTTTGAATGCTTTGTTAATATGTGAAGCAAAATGTCCAAGAACCCCAAACCAGCTCTAGGCAGACAAAAGAGTAGTAATAATCATAAGGATAATGAGGATAATAATGAAAAACAGTTACTACTTATTAAGACACTTACTTTGTGCCAGACCCAAAGTTAAGTGCTTTTGCATATTGATCGTCTCACATACTCCTACAATCTATTCTCTGCATAGCAGCTAGAGTGGCCTTTTTAAGACATAAACCCTAAATCAGATCATGCTAGTCTGCTGCTGAAACCCCTTAAGTGGCTTCACATTGTACTTAGAATAAAATCCAAGTTCCTTGCCCAGGCCTGCAAGGCCTGACTCCAGCCTACAAATGCTCCCATTCTCCACCAACTCACCAAGCTCCAGGCACGTAAGACCCCTCTCTGGTACAAAGCTCCAAGCTTTTGTCTGCCCCAGGGCCTTTGCACTTGCTGTTCCTCAGATTGGCAACTCAGCTCCCCACCCTAACCCTCTACTAGAATGAAATATGTCAAAGATCAGGGACCTTGTATCTTAGGTCACTGTTGCATCTCCAGCCCACTAGGTCAATTTGTCATATGACTGAAAGAATTTGAATCCTATGTTATGCGGCATTGAAATCAATGCAAATTAAATAAATTTAAAATTCAGTATGAGGTATTATGAGGCATTATTATCCTCATGTAACAGATGAAGACATTGAAGGTCAGAGTGGTTAATTTGCTCAAAGCTTGTGAACTTCCCACTATATACCTGGAGGACTCCAACTATTTGCTACTTGTCAGCTATGCTGAGGCTGCACAGCCACCTTGAGAGACGGAAGATCCTTCAGGATGTGGTTTTCCTTCCCTCACTCTGCAAACAGCCCTGCTATGCCTCACTCACTTAGTCCTTCATTGCCAGAATCTGTCTATATAATAAGAAACCTTAGCCTGCAAAACTACTCAGTTCCCTTCTGGCTTTTACCGTATGTTTTTCTTTGATTATAAAATGAGTATTATAGAAAGAATGGAAAGTAGAGAAAAAAGATAAAGAAGCTGGTGGAAAAACCACTCATGATCTCACTACCCAGAAGCAATTCTGTTAGCATTTTGGTTTCTTTTTTTTTTAAGATGGAGTCTGGCTCAGTTGCCCAGGCTGGAGCACAGTGGCTTACTGAAAACTCCACCTCCTGGGTTTGAGCAATTCTCTTGCCTCAGCCTCCTGAGTAGCTGGGATTACAGGTGCATGCCACCATGCCGAGCTAATTTTTGTATTTTTAGTAGAGACAATGTTTTGCCATGTTGGCCAGGCTGGCTTCAAACTCTTGACCTCAGGGGATGTGCTCACCTCAGCCTCCCAGAGTGCTGGGATTACAGGTATGAGCCACTGACCCAGGTTTCTTTTTTTTTTTTGGAGGTGGGGTCTCACTATGTTGCCCAGGCTAGCCTCAAACTCCTGGCCTCAGGGGCTCCTCCTGCCTTGGCCTGCCAAAGTGCTGGGATTACAGGTGTGAGCCACTGCACCTGGCCAAACACAGTTTTGTTTTGTTTTTTTTCAGATGGAGTCTTGCTTGTTGCCCAGGCTATAGTGTAGTGGTGGGATCTCAGCTCACTGCAACCTTTGCCTCCTGGGTTCAAGTGATTCTTGTGCCTCAGCCTCCCAAGTAGCTGAGATTACAGATGTGCGCCACCATGCCTGGCCAGTTTTTGTATTTTTGGTAGAGACGGGGGTTTCACCATGTTTTCCAGGCTGGTCTAGAACTCCTGACCTCAAGTGATCTGCTTACCTTGCCTCCCAAAGTGCTGGGATTAAAAGCATGAGCCACTGTGCCTGGCCCAAGCACAGTTTTTAAGGCTGTGTTGACTCTCAGTAAAATCCCCTTGGTTGCCTTGTTACCTACCTTCACAGTCACTAACTCTTCCCAGGATGCAACTGCTGCCACTGTCCCTTCCACTGCAACCAGGATGTAGGGTGGAAAAGGGCCCAGAATCTGGAGGTCAGAAATTAAGGTTCAAAGACTTAACTATGTGCCCTTAGACCAATCACATCTCATCTTCTCTGCAGAATGAAGATGATAGTCCTTGCCTCCAAGAACAGTGAAAGGTAAATAAAGGATCAGATGGGGAGAGTGTGTAGTAAACTCAAAAGTGCTGTAAAATTGTTTGGAATTCCTACAATCCAATGAGTTATGACCACGGCAGTTATTTAAGAAGACTTAAAGGTCAGCAGAGGCAACGTTCTCCAGCCCAAATCCTCAAAAGCCTTGCTCTTGTTATGAGATGATATATATAAAATGGATTAGTGGGTCCTCTGCTTGCAATAAATCCTTGGGGGTTTGAGAGAGTGGGTGTACCTGGCTTGCTAGCTGCCCATCCAGCATCCATGCCTTACCGCCCTCTGTCCTAACAGAAACCCTGTTTGGAGCCAGACACTTCGGCTCATGCCTGTAATCCCAGGACTTTGGGAGGCCAAAGTGGGAGGATCAGTGGAGTCCAGGAAATTGAGGCTGCAGTAATCCATGATCACACCACTGCACTCCAGCCTGGGCGACAGAGCAAGATCCTAAAAATTAAAACCCAACCAACCAAATGAAAACCCTGTTTGGGTCCGGCATTCACCCAGTCCCCATTCAGAATGGGATTCCAGGCAAACTGACTCTGCCCTCAGCTGCAGGAGTGGGCCTGATTGGTCAAAAATAATCCCTCCCCTTGCTAGTGATTGGTTCTGGCAGAGGTCATGTGACCCATTCTGGTCACTGAAATGGGGGAGGTATGTCAGATAGGGAATGATCTGGCTCCTAATAAAGTATCCCTGGAAGATATATAGAGAGTTCTATCTATTGATCTATCTATCTATCTATCTATCTATCTATCTAGCTATCTAGCTATCTAGCTATCTATCTACTTTTATGAGGCAGAGTTTCACTCCATCACCCAGTTTGGAGGGCAGTGGCATGATCTAGGCTGACTGCAACCTCCGCCTCTGAGGTTCAAGTGATTCTCCTGCCTCAGCCTTCAGAGTAGCTGGGATTACAAGCGTGCACCACCACACCCAGCTACTTTTTGTATTTTTAGTAAAGACGGGGTTTCACCATATTGGCCAGGCTGGTCTTGAACTCCGGACCTCAAGTGATCCACCCGCCTTGGCCTCTCAAAGTGCTGGGATAACAGGCGTGAGCCACCGCGCCCGGCCGAGATTTTTTTCTCCTTTCTCTGGCTGCCACTCCTTAAAGTGCTGCAGCCGTCTTGCTACCACACTGGCAATGAAGCCAATACGGAGAGGGGAAGTGCAGAGAGTGGATGGTGGTGATGGTAGTAATAACAAAAGCCACAAACATTTATTGAGCATTTAGAACTTGCCAGAGAGTATTCTAAATGTCTGATTTCCTTTAGTTCAGGGAGAGGACCCTGCCTGTTTTCATGGCCCATTAACTAGTTTTTGCATTTTTTAAATGGTTAAATAAAAATCAGGCTGGCCATGGTGGTGGCTCATACCTGTAATCCCAGCAATTTTGGGAGCCCAAGGTGAGAGGACCGCTTGAGCCCAAGAGTATGAGACCAGCCTGGGCAACACAGTGAGACCCTTTCTCTACATAAAAATAAAAAATCATCTGGGTGGAGGCTGAGGCGGGAGGATCATGTGAGCCCAGGAGTTCAAGGCTGCAGTGAGCCTTGAACATACTCACAAAAACCATATAAGTTGTTGTGTCATTATTATCCAGTTTTTCCACAAATGAGAAAGCCGAGGCTCAGAGACGTAATGCAATTTGTTCAAAGTCACATAGCTATCAAGAGGTTAGCTATTCAATATCATACTGGCTTTGGAACCAGTGCTTTTAATCACTTTGGGGGAAAAAACCCAATTCCCAGCGTCACTGTTGAGACGTCGAGTCAACCAACCCTAAACTCACCTCACCTTTAAACTTCTAGGTTAAAGGGGCATATGACATTACTGTATTATTGAAACCAGTTTGAAACTGCATTTCTGCTCTTTGCAGGTGAAAGCGTCCCCTTGGATGCCATGAGAAAGCACGTAAGAAAGCTAAGCGCAGAAAGGTAAGGCAAGCTATCAGCTTCTTGGACCAGCAGCCTTTTGTCTTGCTTGGAGAATAAAAGCTTTCTTTTTCCAAGCACTTCAAGGCTCCACAAGGTCCCTTTAAAAAGGATTATGAAGGAAATCCTATTTTCGAATTGCTGCTGATTTTGGCAATTTGCAATATTAGCCTGATGAGGAATTACACTCACTAATAAAATATCTCAAGTTGGGTTGAACCTAATTGTTGCAAGTGTTAGTAGTAATAGCCTGTCACGGGGACTTCTGTGCCGGCGCATCCCTCGCTTGGCTACAGCCCATGTGGAAAATCAATTTCCTCTAAATGTTTGAAGAATGGCACAGAAGGACCTGATTTCTTTTCCCTCTGCTGGAGTCAATCTGGAGACAACGAACTTACAAAATGAATGAAAATAGCTATGGTTGCAGGATGCAGGGTGAATGCCGAGTTAAGCAAAGCCCCATCTAAAGCTCAAAGTTCTAGCTTTTTTGTCCTGAGGCCAGAGACAATATACGTTTGTGTCCCGAACTGACATGCTGCTAAAAAGTCAAAGAAAAGAAAGAATTTTACTTCAGCCCAGCAATTTCACTTCTAGGAATCACTCCCACAGAAAAACTCCCACCAGTATGCAAGAATATACTAACAGGGTGTTCCTCACAGCCTGGCTTGCAATGGTGAAAAATTGGAGGCAAGATAATTATCTGACAAGAGTGGACTGGTTAAATAAATGGTCATATATCCATGCTTTGTAGCCATTAAGAAGAAAGAGATAATCTGTATGTATTCCTGTGGAAAGCTTTTTCTGATATGGTATTGAGTCTAAAAAACAGCAAGTTGCAGCCAAATATATATATATATATACATACTATATTATAGTATGTAGAGTATATATAGTTGCAGCACTATATATAGTATGAGTTCATTTTTGTAAAAAAAAAAACCAAAAGTTCAACAATGATGTGCACATTTATATGTAGATCTTCGTACATGAATAGAGAAAGGTCTGAAAGGATGTACACCAGGTTGTAGATGGTAGTGATTAAACCCAAGGATAGAAATGGTAAGAGGGGAGATGTCCCTTCTATATTGTTTAGATGTTTTACAATAGGGTATATGGCTTTGGTAAGAAAGAAAGAAAGAAAGAGAGAGAGAGAGAGAGAGAGAGAGAGAGAGAGAGAAAGAAAGAAAGAAAGAAAGAAAGAAAGAAAGAAAGAAAGAAAGA
>NC_045443.1:113973072-114000898 GCF_002776525.5 Piliocolobus tephrosceles
AGAAAGAAAGAAAGAAAGAAAGAAAGAAAGAAAGAAAGAAAGAAAGAAAGAAAGAAATTGGCTGTTCAGCTTGTCAGAAGAGCATTGTACTAGATGTACCACACCATTTCTGAGGAAAGGGAGAATCAGGCCTTGACTCCACAGGGCTCGCAATAAAATCTAGCCACACATGCAAGTCTGTTACACAGCCTAGTCTGATACATCATAGCTCTTCCTAGTCAATAATCGTCATGAAGGGACTTAATCCTTAGCTACCTGCCTACCAAATCAGAACCAAGTTGAAATGTCCTGGGGCCAAGGCCAGAATTTAAAGATTTACTTTTTTTAAAAATTGGGAAAATATACATAACATAAAATGTACCACTTTAAATTATATGATTTATTGGCATTCAGTACACTGGCAATGTTGAGCAACCATAAGCACTATCTCATTCCAGAACATTCTCATCACCCCAAGCAGAAACCTTGTGACCATTAAGCAGTCACTCCCCAATCCTTCCTTACCACAGCTGCTGAAAATCGCTAATCTTCTATCTGTCTCTGTGGTTTGACCTGTCATGGACTTTTCATATAAATGAAATTATTTAACATGTGGCCTTTTGTGTCTGTTTTTTTTTCACTCAGCACCATGTTTTCAAGCCTCATCCATGCTGTAGCATGTATCTGTGCTTCATTCCTTTTCATGGCTGAATAATATTCTATTGTGTGGATAGACAAGAATTTGTTGATCCACTCATCAGGTGATGGACATTTTGGATGTTTTTATCTTTTAGTTAGCATGATTAATTCTGCTATGAACATTCCTGTATGAGTTTTTGTTTGAACACCTGTTTTCAGTTCTTTGGGGTTTATAGGGAGGAATGGAACTGTGAGGTTCTGTGGTAATTTTATGTGTAATTCATTAAGATTTGCCTTTAAAGTTCCAGAAGCCTCATCTCCTGACCATAAAGGACATGCAGTGAGTGGGAAAAACTTCCCCTGAGTTTCTAGATTATGTCCCCTGAGTCTAGGCAGTTAAGTACATAGATTAAGATAATTGCTATATAATTACCTTATCTGTACTTTATTTTTATTTATTTATTTTTTTTTGAGGCGGTGTCTTGCTCTGTCGCCCGGGCTGGAGTGCAGTGGCCGGATCTCAGCTCACTGCAAGCTCCGCCTCCCGGGTTTACGCCATTCTCCTGGCTCAGCCTGCCGAGTAGCTGAGACTACAGGCGGCCGCCACCTCGCCCAGCTAGTTTTTGTATTTTTAGTAGAGACGGGGTTTCACCGTATTAGCCAGGATGGTCTCGATCTCCTGACCTCGTGATCCACCTGTCTCGGCCTCCCAAAGTGCTGGGATTACAGGCTTGAGCCACCGTGCCCGGCCTCTTATCTGTACTTTAAAAATCATCTGCTAAAATTCCACTTCTTTTAGACTATTCCAAATATTTCTTTTTTTCCCCTCTGTCACGTCTTTGTCCCAGAGCACCAAATATTTCTATTACATATGAGTTTGGGGAAGCTATTATTCAAAGTATATTAATCAGGGCCGGGTGCAGTGTCTCACGCCTGTAATCTCAACACTTTGGAAGGCTAAGGTGGACAGATCACTTGAGTCCAGGAGTTTGAGACCAGCCTGGGCAATGTGGCAAGACCCCATCTCTACAAAAAGTACAAAAATTAGCTGGGCATGATGGTGCATGTCTGTAGTCCCAGCTCCTCAGGAGGCTGAGGTAGGAGGATCACCTGTGCCTGGGAAGTTGAGGCTGCAGTGAGCTGTGATTGCACCACTGCACGCCAGCCTGAATGACAAAGTGAGACCCTGTCTCAAACAAGATAAATCAATAAACAAAATACATTAATTAAATGATGAATTCATAATTTCTCATGTAAAAATTCTGTTTTGCACTTGTGGAAAATTAACACTTCTGATGACTACTAGCACAGTGGGCATTAACACTGAATTGGTCAAATGTCAGACCAGGTCTTGAAAGGTAAGCAGGGTCTTGAAATGGTCTTTTACTGAACAGTAGCTTATGATAAAGAGTGGGCCTAACTTACAATTGCTGCAAACATGGCAGGTAAGTTGCTTTGGATGTAGGACCTGGGCTGAAGTCCCAGCTCTGACAGTAACTGACTTACCTTGGGAAAGGTAAAGGGTTAGGTAAACCCTTCTGAGCCCTCAGTTTCTTCCTCTGTAATGTGGGACTGCTTATAGGATATACTTCATTGGTCATTTATTTATTCATTCATTCAGTAAATATTTACTGTATAATCCCGGCACTTTGGGAGGCCGAGACGGGTGGATCACAAGGTCAGGAGATCAAGACCATCCTGGCTAACACAGTCAAACCCCGTCTCTACTGAAAAATACAAAAAAACTAGCCGGGCAAGGTGGCGGGCACCTGTAGTCCCAGCTACTCAGGAGGCTGAGGCAGGAGAATGGCATAAACCTGGGAGGCGGAGCTTGCAGTGAGCTGAGATCCGACCACTGCACTCCAGCCTGGGTGACAGAGCGAGACTCTGTCTCAAAAAACAAAAAAAAAATTTTTTATTGTACACTTATGGTGTGCCCCATGCTATTCTTACTGGTTACTAAAACAAACAACAGTAAACATAATAAGTAATTTTAAGATAGATGGTGATATGTTTTATGAGAAAAGGTAGAACAGGAGGGCCGCGGGAAAGGCTGAATTTTCTTATTTATTTTTTTTTTTAGAGACAGGGTCTTGCTCTGTTGCCCAGGCTGGAGTGCAGTAGCACAATCACGGCTCACTGCATGAACTCCTGGGCTCAAGGGATCCCTGACTGTAGCCTCCTACTCTGAGTAGCTGGGACTATAGGTGTGTGCCACCATGCCCAGCTATTTATTTATTTAATTATGGTAAAGATGGGGTCTTGGCATGTGTCAATATGCCCAGCTATTTTATTGATTGATTGATTGATTGATTGATTGATTGATGGTAGAGATGGGATCTTGGTGTATACCACTATGCCCACCTATTTATTTGTTTATAGTACAGATGGGGTCTTGGGATGTGCCATCATGCTCAGCTATTTACTTATTTATTGTAAAGATGGGGTCTTGGTGTGTGCCACCATGCCCACCATGCCCAGCTATTTATTTATTTATTTATGGTCGAGATGGGGTTTTGCCATGCTGCCCAAGCTGGTCTTGAACCCCTGGGCTCAAGTGATCCTCCTGCTTTGGCCTCCCAGAGTGCTGGGATGACAGGCGTGAACCACCGCACCTGCCCTAAAGACTGAAGTTTGAATGGCATGGTCACGATAGGCTCCACTAAGAAGGTGACATTTCAACAAAGCCTGGAGGAAGAGAGGGCATAAGTCACGTGGGTATCTTGTGGGGAAGGAACAGGGAGTCCACAGGCCCTGAGGCAGGAGTGTTCGGCCCTGTTCATGAAAACGCAGAGACCAGAGTGCCTAGACCAGTGTGTGCAAGGGCAAGAGGAGGAGTTTTGGATTCAACTTGGAACCAGATGGGGAGCCCTTGGAGGCTTATGACCTGAGCTGACTTGTATTTCAAAGGCATCATTCAGTCTGCTGTGTTGAAAAATAGACCACAGTCAAGGGCAGCAGCAGGGTGGCCAGCAAGGAGCCTCCTGCAGTCATCCAGGTGAGAGAAGATGGGAGCTAGGACCAGTAAGGTGGCATGGAAGTGCTGAGAAGTGGTTGGGTTCTGAATATATTCTGCAGGTAGAGCCAGCACAATTTCCTGTTGGAAGGATTAAATAAGATAACAGGGGCAGAGCTCTGCGCACAGAGCCTGCATGTAGATAGTACAGAATAATGGCAGCCACAATTATGATCAAGATAGGTATAGTATGTTCCCCTGCAGGAGTTGATCAGGAGCTAAAAAGAAACTGAGCAAGGGAGAAGCTATTAAGGTTCCCATGTAGTTTGCAGTGAGTTACAAAGGCCAACAAAGGTAACAAGGCTTTAACACAATGCAGACAAGGGCTTCTGCAGTATCCAGAGAACTGGGGAGCCCAAAGCAGCAAAGCCACATCATTTAGACCAAACTAGAGACTTTAGAACCAAGTTTTTCAGGTAATTGCAAATACTTCCTTTTTTGTATTAGGTTGGTACAAAAGCAATTGCAGTTTTGCATTAAAAGTAATGGCAAAACTGCAAACGCTTTTGTACCAGCCTAATAGTATATGGAAAGCAACATCAGTCAGGAAAACTGTTTCTAGATTCCCTGGCTTTAGAAATATTTACTGGCAATAATATCATGGCAGCTCAGGTATTTAGTTTCAGGTTTTTAGTTGAACTGCCCAACTTCAGGATTCCTTTCAGGAAGAAGACCCAGTTGCCAAGAGAGGATTGGAGTCCTTTCAACTCAACTTCTCTTTGTTCCAAATTCCAGCGACAAGCGGTCTGTCTGAGGATGATAGAGATGGATTTCTCCAGGGCAATGCCAACCTTGCTTCTCCTGCCCCTAGTAATCAGACCTCCAGTTTATCTTCTGCCAAACTCCTCCCATTGGACATCTGGCCCCAGCGGGAGAAACAGAGACCAAGGCACTTATTTTGGCTTTGACGTCAGCAAAGGAAGGCTGATGAAATTCATCATCAGTACAGATGAAAATCCACCGAGCCCTATCTCTCTTCCTTACAACACCTCTGTTTCTAACGCTGACAGAGGTCTCGCTTTCCTTTTGTTTTCATTTTGCTCTGGATTAAGGTTTGAATTTTTTTCTATAGTTAATTAGAAGATAATAACGCCAGCGAGCTTATTGTTAATTATTTGTATCTGTACTTAATACTTATAAGTGTACTCAGTTCTCGCGAGCTAATATTTGGCTTGTCAGATGCGTTAGTCATTGTAATTAATTGAGCCCATATACATTTACTGGGGCTGTGGGTAGAGTTATAAGAACAGTGGCAGATATGAAATGTCTCCCCTATCTTATGCTTATCGCTAAACAGAGAATTTGAGGGAAGCGAATCCCTCTTGCAACCTTCCCTCGTCACCTGGCTGACTTCTTTCCTCATTCCTCCCGTGAGGATCTTCTCTTTCAGACCCTCTATATCCTCTTTCTCTCGACTCCTGTTAATTTCCTTTGGAACGTCAGGCCCAGCTGCTTTGTTCATGGGACCCAGTGCAAAATAAAAACACAGAGCCCCTCATCCAAAAACTATTAAGAATTTAAACATGGCGACGGCAGAGCATTAAACCAAGCCTGGGGGCCCCTCTGACTGCAGAGGCTGTGTGCCCATCAAGCTGGTTCTGCACACCATTGACTGCCTTTGTCCTTTCCCCAAAAGGGAGCTCCTCCACCAGAATGTGCCCCATCCCTCTTCTCTACAGCTTGAACAGTGTGCAGCACGCAAGAGGGGCTCAAGAAGTGGGTAAAACAATTTTCCAAATGCAAATTTGAAAAACGCTAAGTGTAGCCATGCCACTCCCCTGCTTAAAATCTCCCATGGAAGGGACAGAGGGAAGTTTCTGGAGGAACAGAGATGTTCTATACCTACGCCTGTGGAGGGGTGGTGGCCACACGGGGCTATACACCCTGTCAAGACTCATCAAACTGTAGACTTAAGAAGAGTCTGTTATACTATGTATAATTACACATCAATAAAAAATAGCATGCTTACAAAAACCCCAATGTCTCCACGTTATCCTCAAGGTAGTCTATTCTCTCTCATATGTCACACAAGGTCCTTCCCCAGGGGCTCATTCTGAGTCTTGCAGCCTCACCTCCAGCACTTCTGTGGCTTCCTGTTTTCCAGCCATGGTGACTGCCAGCATGTCCCAGGCCTACGTGCCATCTTACTCAATTGCTCCCCAGCCCAGGAGTTAAAAAAAAAAAAAAAATCAAAATACGTGTCACCCTGTAGGGCACCAGCACCAACTGGAAGGGACTAAAGAGCAGGAGTGGGGCAGAGTCTCAGAGCTTCTTGCTGTGCCCTTTAGTGTCTGCATCGTGGGGAAGTGAGCAGAGATCCAAGACAGAGGAGGTCGGGAGGGGCCACTCCCCCGACCGTGGGCTCTGAGCCCTCACTGTTTACCAATCAATATGGAGGTAATCAAATATGTAACCTGGCATAGTCACATTGGCATGTGCCTGCTGAACATCAGCCCACCACCCAAAATGTGGGCCAGGCCAGGCGCAGTGGCTCACGCCTATAATCCCAGCACTTTGGGAGGGTGAGGCAGGCGGATCACCTGAGGTCAGGAGATTGAGACCAGCCTGGTCAACATGGTGAAACCCCCATCTCTACTAAAAATACAAAAATTATGTGGGTGTGGTGGTGAGCGCCTGCAGTCCCAGCTACTTGAGAGGCTGAGGTGGAAGGATCGCTTAAACCCGGGAGGTAGAGGTTGCAGTGAGCTGAGGTTAAGCCACTGCACTCCAGCCTGGGCAACAGAGTGAGACTCTGTCTCAATAAATAAATAAAATGTGGGCTAGCCCTTCCTTCTCTGGCTGACACCTACCTCTTCCTTCAAATCTCAACTCAAGTGTCTTCTCCAGGAATCCTTGGTGGCCCTGTCTCTTTCTTGGTCTCTCTTGCATTTGCTATACTGTCCTGGATTAATTGATATACATTCCGGTCTTAATCTCTGGAAGGTAGGAACTATGAGTCGAGCAAGGTGCCCAGCACACAGAATCAGGGGCACACACATGGATGAAGGGATTTTCCTGTTGGCTTTCCTGGCACATAGTGCAGACACTATAGAGACAGACGAATGAATGGATGAATGAGTGAATGAGTTAATTTCTTCTTTGCTTTATCTATATTTACCTTCATTGAAACAGTGGCAATTCTTGAGACATGGGCTTAGAGAGAGAGTATTGCAGCAACTAAGATCTCAGACTCTGAACTCAGGCAACCTGGAGGGATTCTAGCACTTGCCGATTGTCAGTTCTGGGTGTGTAACTTGCCCTCCCTGAGTATTAGATCAGGTCATTATTGATCTGACTTCACAGGGCTGCTGAGAAGCTCTAAGCACTTAGCCCTCAGCAGCTCTGACTGTAAGATAAACTGTATCTTGTCCACCATGGAGCCTGAATCGGTGGATGTGGTCGCCAGATGCCAGGAGAAGTCACCTGCCATTTGCAGCCATCCTCAAGTAAGCATCTCTGGTTTTACCTTCCATCTACCCAGTCTCTTGAGTCAGATGATTGCACAGCAAAAATGAAATATCCCTGCGATAAGAATATATGATTGGCAGATGTTACTGAACTGAAATCTGTGAGACAGTGAAAATGGATATTTTCCCATTTGCCTCCAACTTCCTGGTGTCTCTGCTGGAAGGTACCAGTTTCAGCCATGAGAAAGACAGAGAGGGAGAGAGGGAGAGAGAGAGAAAGCATTGAGGGGGGGTGATCCTCAGCTTCATCAGGTGAACCAACTTGTGGATTACCTTTCCAATCAAAAGCCTGCTTTCAGCCTTTCAGGAAATTCTGTGCAAGAATAATTATTGGCTAAACATAGCATAAATTGTCCCATCACCCCAGACCTCCACTTCCTTCCAAATCTCAGCTTCTTAACCAAGTCCTACATTTCCAAGAAAAGGCATTTTAGCATCCTGCATAAAAACTCAAGACTCCAGAGCCTGAAAGATTGAAAGTTCAATCCCACCTTTACCCATTCCTGGCTGTGACATCTTAGGCAAGGCTCTTAACCTCTCATAGTTTTATTTTCTTACCCTGTTCAGTGAGGAAGAACAGTATCTGTTGCAGGGTACTTATGAGGACTACGTGACACTTACTAAGTGGCAGGATTTTGTGAGAGTTTCTTAAATATTGGTTATGATACTCATTGGTTTCAAAAAGGATATGGAATGGTGGAAATATTTTTTTAAAATCTATAATGATCCCTGCAGATCTGCAAAATTGGAAAGACTCTTATTGAATGAATCACCTCATGTGCCACTGGCATCTTTCTGTGTGGTAGGCTGAAAAATGGCCTCCCAAAAGATCCAGGTTCAAATTCCTAGAACCTGGGGATGTGACCTTATTTAGAAAAAAGAGGCCCAGCATGGTGGCTGACACCTGTAATCCCAGCACTTTGGGAGGCTGAGGCAGAAGGACCGCTTGAGGCCAGGAGTTTGAGACCTGCCTGGGGAACATAAGGAGAACCCATCCCTACAAAAAGTAAAAAGGTTAGCTGGGCATGGTGGTGCATGCCTGTGGTCCTGGCTACTCAGGAGGCTGAAGCAGGAGGATAGCTTGATCCTGGGAGGTCGAGGCTGCAGCGAGCCTTGATCGTACCACTGCACTCCAGCCCAGGTGACAGAGCAAGATCCCATCTCTAAAACAAAAGAAAAGGAAAGGAAAACAATATTTACAGGTATAATTAATTAAGGATCTTGAGATGAGACCATCTTGGATTAAGATGAGCCTTAAATCCAATAGAGATGCTTTTATAAGAGACTATAAGGGAGGAAGACAGGCACATAGGTGAAGGCCATGGAGGCAGAAATGAGAGTGATGCAGCCACAAGTCAAAGAGTCCAGCAACCACCAAAGCTGGAAGAGGCAAGGAAGGCTTCTTCTAGTCTCTTTGGAGGGAGAACAGCCATGCTGATGCCTTGATTTTAGACTTCTGGCCTCCAGAGCTGTGATTGAATAAATGTCTATTGTTTTAAGCCACCTAGTTTGTGATAATTTGTGATAGAAGCCCCAGGAAACTGATACATCCTGTAGCATCTTTAATGGGGAATGCAACCACTTGCCTATACTGGGCAGTTCTAAGGATGAAGAAGATGATTCTGCAACATGTGTACATTGAGCATTTTGGTAGAAGCCAGCATGGGGCCCTTACAGTCTAATCATTAAGAGTAGACAGATTTTTTCTTTTTTTTTTTTCCTGAGACACAGTCTCACTCTCTTGCTCAGGCTGAAGTGCAGTGGCTTGATCTTGGCTCACTGCAACTCCTGCCTCCCGGGTTCAAGCAGTTCTCCTGGTCAGCCTGCCAAGTAGCTGGGATTACAGGCGCACTCCACCACACTCAGCTAATTTTTGTAGTTTTAGTAGAGTCGGGGTTTTACCTTGTTGGCCAGGCTGGCCTCGAACTCCTGACCTCAAGTGATCCACCCCGCTTGGCCTCCCAAAGTGCTGGGATTATAGGCGTGAGCCACGACATCCAACCAACCAGACAGACTTGTGTTCAAATTCCAGCTTCCCTTTGAATAGCTGTGAAATCCGGGACAAGTTACTCAACCTCTCTGAGCCTCAGGTTCTTCATAGGGGAAACAGGGGTAGTGTTTTGCCTACCTAGGGAGATGGGGGTGATTCATTAGCTATGCCTGGCATGTGCCTGGCATGCAGAAATTGTTTCGTGAACGTCTGCTGTGATGGCAAACCTTTTGGGCAGATCCATCTAGCTTCTCACATGTGTGGCAAGTGGCTGCCGTGTTTACCGAACGTCCTGTGACTGTGGGGACCGGCAAAGCTAAATAGCCTGAGTGGGTTGAACTGTGGCCTCACCTGGTTAGCCCTGTTCTTTTTCTTCTTGTATAGGAAAGGCGGGGCTGTCCCGAGGTGCCTTGTGAAATAGCCAGCCATCCTGGGCTGCCGTTTCATTGTTCCTGCTGAAGCCAAAGGTGCCAGAAAAGCCTTGACATCGAGTTCCGCGCTCCCCAGTCGTGACTCTGTGTCTGCGACGAACTTTCTAAAGGCAGTGGCTTATAAACGAGCAGTACTGACTCCATGGCGATTCCATCTACTTCCCAAGCGTGTCTGTGTTCAGAACGCTCCGCCATCCACAACCTTCCTACTTACTGGTTAGGAGTACCTCCTTTCCACTCACTTAAAAGGACATTTTTCCAATGAGAGCAGGTCATATTTCAAACTGCATTGCCAAGGTACCAGGAGCCAGTAAAAGGGGGCATTTAACACGGTATTTATCTTGACTGGCAGAACAGGTCATGGCTGCAAAAGAAACAGCTTCGGAGAAGGAGGCAGCCTCTCCGACTCTGGGCTCCCTCTCCCTCCCCACCCCACTCCCCACACTGTTTAAAGCATTCTGGAGCCGCTGCCAACTTTCCTGGCAAAGCTCTTATTTCTTTACATGTATGTTGCATTCCATCTGTTTAATGTGCGTTCTGTGCCATTCACGGATTTTGGCAAGGTCTGGTGAGGTGGCATGGCACGCTCGGGCTTGTGCTAAGCCAAACAGGGCATGGGGGAGAGGGACTGGAGGCCGATGAAGGAGTCCTGCTTCTCCCTCTGGCTCGGGGAGGCCTGGAGTTGCAAAGACGGAATTGGAACTGCCTAACAGTTTTCCTCCAGATGTGATTGAATCATGCGTGTGCCACTATTGCATTTCACCCTCCACAGAGGGGTTTTGGGGTGCGATTTTGCAGTTTCTGATACACAGCCAGAAAAATCGAAATGATGAAGCAAGGTAACAGTAGGGAAACCCACGCATACTCATGGATCTGGGGCTTCCCTAGAAACACTGCAAGGCCCTGAAGGCCGGAAAATGCTAACACCTGGATCTGATAGTCCCAATGCCTAAAGAAAAACTGATCTCAATCTTTGCATTATTCTCAAGAACCCTAAGTACTTGGTTGGTGAAGCGGAGGCAACGTGCTGTGATTTGGATCCAATTTCATCCAGTTGGAAGGCAGGAAAGCCAGGTTTTATGCACTGCCAAAACATCTGGTGAATTCAGTTAAAAAAAAAAAAAAAAGGCACCAGTTTGGTGGGGGAGAAAACAAAACCCTCTAGAAACAGTTGTTGGGTATTGGGTGACCAAAAACATTCTGTTGATTGACACCCAATATTCACTTTTCCATTGGTTGCTGGTTGAGCAGAGCTCTTCAAATGGGGAAAGCAAGACTTAAGCGAGAGAAAGGCAGATGACGGGGTTAAAAACATAAAGGTTCACACTTTAAGAAAAAGTTAAGTGCACATTTCTTGACTCCAGCCAAGAGAATGAACAGAATCTCCCTGTTAAGAAGTGGAGTTACTCACCTGATTCAAGAGAGATGACATGGCACAGGAAAAAAAAAAAAAAGGTACAGGCTCCTAATAAGAAACAGCCGCATGTGGGATAAAATTAGTGCAAGTTGTGTAATCCCAGTTGGCCAGTTGTAAGAACAGGGAGGAGAAAGGAGCATGGGGAACATGTTTCAGATGTGATTCAAGAGGTCCTGGAGCCCGTCCTGACCCTCTGGGTTGGAATTTCTGACTCTCTTCACTGCCTTGACTCAGAATAGGAAACCGAATCCTGACCGCGCGTTTCTTTTAATAGAATTAAACTTTCTTGCCAACTTCCTCCAGAGCACAAGATTACCCCTCATCGTCTCTAAACAATACGCCAATCATCAGATGGAAGTGAGGGGGTGCACTGTCCTATTTGCACCAAACATAACCCAGGCCCCCAAGCAGAAGACAAACAACGGGAACAGAGTTTGGCTTTTGTACTGGGCCTGGTAAATACAACATGTTCTTACAGGTTGGAAAACCGTCTGGTTCCTCTTTGTACTTTCCCACTTTCTCCCACTTCTTCTAACTTGAATCTCATCATTCTGCTTCGACATTGGCCAAGTTCACATTTGCCAGTTGCCGAGTGGATAATGGATGGTTTGTAAGATGACTCGTATGCTAGGGAGACAGGCAGCTGAATGTATACTGTCTGTGTGAGCAAATGACTTCTTTTGAACCTGAATCCCCACCCGGCCCCATAGGCCGTCCATGTGCTGATAGACATGGAAGAAGATGACAACAGAATGACTTAATGCCCATTGATTCAGTCGTCATACTTGTGCCGGCAAGGGAAACCTGCAGAAGTTCCCTTGCCCTGGTAATCAGTTAGCAGGGGTCAATCCTTGTGTGTAAGGTATGCTGGTGCTTGGAAGCCCAAAGGGGACATTAATAGAATGCAAAGTGTTTGGTAGTTCCTCATTAAAAATGGATTTTGTTTTCAGTGCTTTGAGGATGGGAACAGTGAAGTTGGAAACTGTGCTTGTAATTGGGAGCAGGTCTCCTGCCAGATTCTAACAGCTTTAAGGGATATCCAGTTTGGGGTTTACAGTACTACATTCTGGCTCATTGAAATTGCATCTAAACGTTGCCAGAATGTGTCATAAACTACAAAATCTGTACAAAAATATATTGACATAATGACTCTGTAGCCTTAAGTCAGAGGGGTGGGGGAGCCATGTGGCCCCATCGGCATTGTTCTCGCTCTGTCTCACGGCAGACTTGGGTCACCTGGGACAATTACCATTCGTGGGATTCCGACCCTGGTCTGACCAGTTCTCGCAGCTGCTTAGAACAGCCTCACCCTGTCCCATGGTCACAAATAGCATCCCTGCCTGTGCCACACCAGATAAGGGGCTGGGGATCAAGCCCAGAAGAACCGTTCCCACTTGCTCCTAGAATAAAGCCCCTCATGTTGTGCTGGCCTCACCATTCTCAGCTCTGATCACTCTTCACTCGCTGAACTCCAGACACAAAGCATCTTCTTTCTTTTTTAGATAGAGTCTCGATCAGTTGCCCAGGCTGGAGTGCAGTGGCGCAATCTTGGCTCACTGCAACCTCTGCCTCCCAGGCTCAGGTGATTCTTTTGCCTCAGCCTCCCGAGTAGCTGGGACTATAGGTGCCCAACACCACGCCTGGCTAATTTTTGTATTTTTAGTAGAGATCCGGGGTTTCATCACGTTGGCCAAGCTGGTCTTGAACTCCTGACCTCAAGTGATCCACCCACCTCGACCTCCCAAAGTGCTGGTGGGATTATAGGCGTAAGCCACCATGCCTGGCCAACTCTGCATTTCTAACAAGTTCCCAGGGGATGCTGATGCATGGACCACGCTCTGAGTAGCCACGGTACCAACCTTTCTCAATCAGAGTTCCATGACAAAATAAAGCTTGACTGAAAATGAATTGAGCTACTACTCTCTCGGTTCACCTAAGGATGGTGCTTAACTAGAGCCATTAGCTACAAGTTAATTCATTACATACCTTAGATGCCTTAGAGTAGGTGGTTTTGTTTGTTTGTTTGTTTTAATTTTTATTCTTTTACAGACAAAGTCTCACTCTGTACCCCAGGCTGGAGCTGGAGTGCAGTGGTGTGATCATAGCTCCCTGTGGCTTCCAACTCCTGGGCTCAAGCAATCCTTCCACCTCAACCTCCCAAGTAGCTGGGACTACCGGTGAACCTAACCATGCACTGCTAATTTTTTATTTTTTAATTTTTGGTAGAGATGGGGTCTTGCTATGTTGCCCAGGCAGGTCTTCAAGTCCTGGCCTCAAGCGATCCTCGTGCCTCAGCCACCCAAAGTGATGGGATTATAGGTGTGAATCTCTGCGCCTGGACTGGGCAGGGTCCTTACCACTGACATTTGGGCTGGAGAATTATTTATTGTGGGCGCTGTCCTAGGCATTGCAGGATGTTTAGCAGCATCCCTGGCCTCTACCAACTAAATGCCAGCAGCACTATCCCCAAGTTGTGACAACCAAAAAATGTTTCCTGACATTGTCCAAGTCCCCTGGGGGGTAATGTTGTCCCCCATTGAGAACTACCATCTTAGGACATTAGGGTGTCATTCTCTGGCAGTACCAGGTTGAGAGGGATTGGGAAGTTGAAGACAGTGTTTTGTTCATGGCTATAATTCTATTGCTTAGCACAGCACTCTGCATATGGCAGACCCTCAATATGTGTTTGTTGATTGATTGAATGAATGAATGAATGAATAAATGAAAATAAATGAATGAAAATGAACTCCAAAATCATGCTTGGCTCATGGGTAAATAGAATTCTCTTCACACAGCCTCCAACCTCCTCCACCCCACTCTCCTCCCCCCAACTTCAAATCAGCAAAACTTAGTGGGCTTGTTGTCATCTAAGGCACAATTTTTCTAAATGTAGCATTTTCCAGGGTAAATATCCCTTTGAAAAAAATGTGAAGAAAAATTCTCGCTTGAGATCTTTTTTTAAATGTCTCCAATGACTAAAATCCTCTTACAGTAAGTACCCAGAGAATTTCATTTGCTTAAAGAAAAAAAAAACTGCCGGTTTTAGTCAAGAATGTAGAAAGTACTTGAAAATCATATACTTTTTTTCCCATCTTACTGAGCAAATTATAAAATGGTAGAATTGATTTTAGTTCTAGATTGTTTTTAAAGCTCTACCTCAGACTGAGGCCTCATGGATAAAGTGGTACTAGGGACTTATTTGGGAAAAAAAAAAAAAAAATCCCTATAGTAATAACACTGGAAATTCAAGCAGGAAAAACAGTAGTCGTAGGGTTTTTTATTTGTTTTATTTAGGGAGCGTATCTTGTATGATTTCAAGAGGAAAATTACATATAAATAAAATCTGCATTTTGCTTAAAACTGTGGATTCAGGCTGCATTAAAAAATAAGATTAAGCCAAGCATGGTGGCTCACACCTGTAATCCTAGCACTTTGGGAGGCCAAGGTAGGTGAATCACTTGAGTTCAGGAATTTGAGACCAGCCTGAGCAACATAGCAAAACCCTGTCTCTACAAAAAAATACAAAAATTATCTGGGGGTGGTGGTGCATGCCTGTAGTCCCAGCTACTTGGGAGACTGAGGTGGGAAGATCACTTGAACCTGGGAGGTGGAGGTTACAATGAGCTGAGATTGTGCCACTGCACTCCAGCCTGGGCAACAGAGCAAAAGCCATCCCTCATCTCCAAAAAAAAAAAAAAAAAAAAAAAAAAAGCAGTGAATTCACTCAATTTATGCTTCCACACACTCAGTAACTCTGAGGCAAATTTTCAAACCAAATTGCCATGTAGAAAGCAAAACCAGCTTCTCCCTCTTCTCTTCCAAACCTTTGGGCAAATGAGCAGGCCAAGCTCTCAGTTACTCAGGGCAGCTGAGTGAGATTTGGAGCACTGAAAAGGTTTCTGGAAAAGAATGCGGTGGTGACAATCTTTCCATGCTCTTCTAAGTGTATCCTTCTTTACCTAATAGAGGTTAAACATCATTTCTGTTTTGCATGCTTACCCTGACATCACTTGGCAGTGGCTGCCTGAATGGTTTTGGGAGAATATTGTGACTCTAAGTCTGGGTTCTCTATATGGGGAGGGGAAGGGTGCTGTGATGGAATGGTAATGTCTGCCGTGAGCAGGGCCATGGAGAGTGGTGGACAGGCTGTGTATTTGTCATTCCTGGATCCTAGTATAGTCTTCTCTTCTATCATAGCTGTTCTAGTAGAAGGAGAGCTTCAAGGAGAAGGTGCTGTGCTTCTGAGTATAATGTGTCTCACTCCATTTCATACAGATACACCAAGTCAGCATTTCAATTCACGAAAGCTCCCAAGACAGATGTGAAACAGAAAGATGCCATGGTGGGAAAATCCCTTTCCTTCTCTGGACCTATCTAAATAGGCTATTACATATGTGACTCCCTCTCAGCGTAAGTATGGCTAAGACATGCTATATCCCTGCATTGGGTTACTCTAGCATTTGACTCTGTCACTGTGACACCATACGCTGCCAAAACATCACATCCCTTCCTTTGGAATAAAAAGGTCTTTTCATAAGACTTGTTAAGTCTGAATATTAATCATATTCATCATTATTCAGTCTGCCTGCTGTCCACAATACTTAAATAAAGGGAAATTTTAAAAATAGAAAAAGACAAGTTTAGGAACTTCAAGACAATGATGAGAAGGTAATGATGGGGAAGAAAGCAGTGGTGATCAAACCTATATTAAAAAATCTTAAATGAAAAAAATTAACAAATAGACTCTTAACTTTCAATATTAGTCTTTATTTCAAAAATAAGAGGAAGAGTGATTAAAGAGATGAATTCACATTTGAATAGGATCCAAATGACTTAAGGACTATTTGGATTCAAATATTTCAGTTGGACCAGGAATGATGTTAGAGTTATGTGATGCATTAGGGGTTGAAGTGAAATGGAAATATTTCTTTCCTTTAAAAGCAAATTTCTTGCTTTTGTGGGCCTTGAGAGTTTTCTAGGCTGTGCAGTCCAGCCACCCTCCAATTCCCTTGCCTTGGACTCATGAACTCCCATTTCAGATCCAGCCTGTTAGGGGGAAGTAGAGTTTGTGTTTGTGACAGTTCCTTTTGCAGAAATCATGTGATGCAAGAGAAGGTTGTCCATATAGAGCTGAACAGTTGTTAGTTTTTTTTTTTTGTTTTTGTTTTTGTTTTTTTTTTTTTGAAACGGAGTCTCGCTCTGTTGCCCGGGCTGGAGTGCAGTGGCCGGATCTCAGCTCACTGCAAGCTCCGCCTCCCGGGTTTACGCCATTCTCCTGCCTCAGCCTCCCCAGTAGCTGGGACTACAGGCGCCCGCCACCTCGCCCGGCTAACAGTTGTTAGTTTTGAATCCAAATTAGAAAGCTTCTGCACTAGAGCTGGGCATGGTGGCTCACACCTGTAATCCCAGCACCTTTGGGAAGCCAAGGTGGGAGGATCACTTGAAGCCAGGAGTTAGAGAGCAGCCTGGGCAACACAGCAAGACTTATCTCTATGAAAATTTTTTTAAAAAATTAGGCCGGGCGCAGTGGCTCACGCCTGTAATCCCAGCACTTTGGGAGGCCGAGACAGGCGGATCACAAGGTCAGGAGATCGAGACCATCCTGGCTAACACGGTGAAACCCCATCTCTACTAAAAATACAAAAAACTAGCCGGGCGAGGTGGTGGGTGCCTGTAGTCCCAGCTACTCCGGAGGCTGAGGCAGGAGAATGGTGTAAACCCGGGAGGCAGAGCTTGCAGTGAGCTGAGATCCAGCCACTGCACTCCAGCCTGGGAGACAGAGCCAGACTCCGTCTCAAAAAAAAAAAATTAGTGGGGTGTAGTGGCACGTACCTGTAGTCCTAGCTACTTGGGAGGCTAAGACAGGAGGATATCTTGAGCCCAGGAGTTTGAGGCTGCAGTGAGTCATGATGTCACGCCACTGCACTCCAACCTGGGCTGGAGTGAGACCCTGCTCTTAAAAAGCAAAAGAAAACAAAAAACAAACAAACAAACAAAAACCAAGAAAGTTTTGGTCCTAGTGATACAGTGGAATCATAACCGATTTTTGTTCTGGCTTCAGAGCCTCTCGGATAAGATGCCACCATGAGAACCGACACTGGTGAACAGGGTGAAACAGAAAGCACTTTGCTTGGAAAGACAGGAAGCAGGTGGTGAGTTCTTCCCCACCACATTTCAAAAAACAGAGTGTATGGAGTAGGCCCCATCAAGTAAGCTTTAACCTCAAACCCAGCAAATGTTTATTACGCACCTACTGTGTGCCAGGCCCTGAGCTAAGGGCTCTTATATATGGCATCTAATTAAACCCCAGGACAAACAGAAACATCCTAGCAGACTCTACCCATCCCTCATTCCTAAGTGTGACTTGATAGTAGAGCAGAGCTTTTCAACCTTAGCACTGCTGGCATTCAGGTTGGATATTCTTTGCTCTTGGGGGCTGTCTTGTACACTGCAGGATATTGAGCAGCATTGCTGGCCTCTACCTACTAGATGCCAACAGCGTACCTTGCTCTAGGAATGATGATCAAAAATGTCTCGAGACATTGTCAAATGTCCTCCAGGGGACAAACATTGCCCCTACTTGAGACTCGCTTCTTTAGAGACAGAACGGTCGCAATGCCCAGGCAGCTGTAGGCAAACATATCTTCCACTCCCTTCTATGGTCTGACTTAGTGGCTCTCTAACCTGAATGTTCTATAAACAATATCATATATACCTTACTTTATGGGAAGAGAATTTTCTTTTCTTTTTCTTTTTTTTTTTTTTGAGGCAGAGTCTCACTCCGTTGCCCAGGCTGGAGTGCTGTGGCGCGATCTCGGCTCACTGCAAGCTTCGCCTCTCGGGTTCATGCCATTCTTCTGCTTCAGCCTCCCGAGTATAGCTGGGACTACAGGCGCCCGCCACCATGACCGGCTAATGTTTTGTATTTTTAGTAGAGATGGGGTTTCACCGTGTTAGCCAGGATGGTCTCGATCTCCTGACCTCGTGATCCGCCCCCCTCGGCCTCCCAAAGTGCCGGGATTACAAGCGTGAGCCACCGCGCCCGGCCGGGAAGAGAATTTTCAAGGGTAATTTAATCCGATTCATTTTTGCCTTACATGCTGACATGAGAATCTAACCTCTCTTTTATGGGGAGGTGTGTGTGTGTGTGTGTGTGTGTGTGTGTGTGTGTGTATGTGTGTGTGTTTGAGATGGAGTCTCACTCTGTTGCCCAGGCTGGGGTGCAATGGCATGATCTTGGCTCACTGCAACCTCCACTTCCCAGTTTCAAGCAATCCTCGTGCCTTAGCCTCCCAAGTAGCTGGGATTACAGGCACAAGCTGCCACGCCTGGATAATTTTTGTGTTTTTAGAAGAGACAGGCTTCTGCCATGTTGGTCAGGCTGGTCTTGAACTCCTAACTTCAAATGATCCACTGGCCTCAGTCTCCCCAAGTGCTGGGATTACAGGCATGAGCCACTGCACCCAGCCATAACCCCTCTTAAACTGGACACCACTGGTCTCCCTGAAGAGGTCAGAACAGTCACAAAGGTCTTTTCAGCACACACAAAAAAACCTCTCTCCTGCCCAGGCTTCTTCTGCAAGGACAATGGTGATTATTGCCATTATTGAATGCTTCCTGTGGTACCAAGCCACCCTACTGAATCCTCACATTGACCCTGTCAGGTAGGTGCTATTCTGGCCCATTTTTCAGAGGAGACCCTGAGGCTAATAAATGCTAGAGCCCATTTGATGCCAAACTGGACTACTTTTCAGTAGAAAATATGCACAGCGTGCACTCAATAATGATGAACTACTATTTGCTAGTGGAAAACAAATCTGTTTGATTTAATCATGAACAGTCATTCAAAATTATTTTCCTGAACCAAAAAAGACTGATTGAACAAAGTTTCAGGATACAAAATCAGTGTTCAAAAATCAGTAGCATTTCTGTACACTAACAACATCCAAGTTAAGAACCAAATCATGAACAAAATTCCATTCACAATAGCCACGACAAGAATAAAATATCTAGGAATACAGCTAACCAGGAAGGTGAAAGATCTCTATGATGAAAATTATAAAACACTGCTTGAAGAAATCAGAGATGACACAAACAAATGGAAAAATATTCCATGCTCAGCAATAATCAATATTGTTAAAATGGTCATACTGCCCAGAGGAATCTACAGATTCATGGCCATCCCTATCAAACTAATGGCATTTTTCACTAAATTAGGAAAAACTATTCTAAAGTTCATATGGAACAAAAAGAAAAAAAAAAAAGCCCAAATTGCAAGGCAATCCTAAGCAACAAGAACAAAGCTGGAGGCATCACATTACCTGACTTCAAACTATCCTATAAGGCTACAATAACCAAAACAGCATGGTACTGGTCCAAAAACAGACATAAAGACCAATGGGACAGAATAGAGAGCCCAGTAATAAAACCACATATTTACAACTGTCTGATCTTTGAAAAAGTTGACCAAAAAACCAATGAGGAAAGGAGTCCCTGTTCAATAAATGGTGCTGGAATACTTGCTAGCTATATGTGGAAGAGATTGCAGCTGGACCCCTTCCTTACCCCATATACAAAAATCAACTCAAGACGGATTAAAGACTTAAATATAAAGCCTAAAACTTGTAAAAACCCTGGAAGGTAACCTAGGAAATACCATTCTGGACATGGACCCTGGCAAAGATTTCATAATGAAGATGTCAAAAGCAAATTGTAACAAAAACACAAATTGACAAATGGGACCTAATTAAACGAAAGAGCTTCTGCACAGCAAAAGAAACTATCAACCAGAGTAAACAGACAACCTACAGAATGGGAGAAAATATTCACAAACTATGCATCTGACAAATGTCTAATATCTAGAATCTATAAGAAGCTTAAATTAACAAACAAAACAATAAACAGTTCCATTAAAAAAGTGGGCAAAGGACATGAACAGACACTTTTCAAAAGAAGACATGCATGTGGCCAATAAAGCATACAGAAAAATTCTCAACATCACTAATCATTAGAGAAATGCAAATCCAAACCACAATGAGAGAGCATCCACACCAGTCAGGATGGCTATTATTAATAAGTCAAAAAATAACAGATGCTGGCAAGGCTGTAGAGAAAAGGGAACGCTTATACACCTCTGGTAGGAATGTAAATTAGTTCAGCCATTGTGGAAAGCAGTATGGCGATTTCTCAAAGAAATTAAAACAGAATTACCATTCAACCCAGCAATCCCATTACTGGGTATATACCCAAAGGAATATAAACTGTTCTATCATAAAGACATATGCATGTATATATTCATTGCATGCATATATATATTCATCGCAGCACTATTCATAATTGCAAAGTCATGGAATCAACCTAAATGCCCATCAACAGTAGACTGAATAAAGGAAATGTGGTACATATACATCATAGAATACTACTCAGCCATAAAAAAGAGTGAGATCATGTCCTTCACAGCAACATGGATGGAGCTGGAAGCCATGATCTGAAATGAGCTAACAGAGGAACAGAAAACCAAATACCACATACTCTCACTTATAAGTGGGAGCTAAACATTGAGCACCCACGGACACAAAGAAGGGAACAACAGACACCAGGGCCTACTTGTGGGTAGAGGATGGGAGGAGGGAAAGGATAGAAAAACTACCTATTGGGTACTATGTTTATTACCTGGGTGATGAAATAATCTGTACAGCAAATCCCCGTGACATGCAATGAACCTATACAACAACTCTGCACATGTACCCCTAAACCTAAAATAAACGTTAAAAATAAATTTTTTAAAAAAAGACTAATTGTACTGGTCAATCCTCCTAATGTCATGGCTTGGAAGGACATACATATTCAGAGTGTATATATAACACACTCTGAATTTCTTTTCCAAAATATATAACAGAAGCTGTCCAAGCATGTATTAACTAACTGTCAAAACAAAACAGATCATTTTATTTGAAGCTACAAAAAGACTGGAGTATTGGCAGGTACTCAGAGATAATGGTGATCACACTTGCCACGTCATAGTGGCATTATACATTTGCTATGACACCTTCTCCACATAGCTGGGTGCTTCTTGAGGTCAGGGACTTAAACCCTTAGACTTAGTCTCTCAGACTCACTTAGACCTTGGTACCATGCTAAATTTGTCAAGATAGTAAATGATACATGAATGCACTTTCTAGTTTTTTGGTTTTTTTTTTTTTTGAGACGGGGTTTAAGCCTGCTGCCCAGGCTGGAGTGCAATGGCGCAATCTTGGCTCACTGAAACCTCTGCCTCCTGGGTTCAAGCAATTCTCCTCCCTCAGCCTCCCTAGTAGCTGGGACTACAGGTGCACACCACCACGCCTGGCTAATTTTGTATTTTTCGTAGAGATAGGGTTTCTCCATGTTGGTCAGGCTGGTCTCGAACTCCCAAACTCAGGTGATCCACCCATCTAGGCCTCCCAAAGTGCTGGGATAACAGGTGTGAGCCACCATGCCTGGCCGATTCTAGTTTTTTTTAATTTATTTTTTGTAGAGATGGGTTCTCACTATGTTGCCCAGGCTGGTCTCAAACTCCTGACCTCAAGGATCCTCCCACCTCAGACTCCCAAAGTGCTGGGATTACAAGTGTGAGACACCACACCTGGCTATGAATGCACTTAAAATCTAACAATTATGTGCACTTAACCTTCATCTCTCAGCAACTGTCGGTGGTGAATATTTTCAAGATCCTCTTTTTCATAGGAGGAGACTAACGCTGAAGGAGATGAAGTGACCAGCCCTGGGTCACCTCCTGGTAAACTGTGGTGCCAGGCTTTGGACTCAAGTCTCATGCTTGGAACTCCAGCTGTCATACTTTTTAACATTTTTACCAGGTAAAAGTGGATTGGGAACCCCAGATGCCAAATGTGGCCTGATGTCTACCATTTCCGAACTGTCTTAATATTAAGCAGAATTAAATACAGGGAATTGGGCTGGGTTCAGTGGCTCACGCCTGTAATCCTAGCACTTTGGGAGGCCGAGGGGGTGGATTGCTTGAGCTCAGGAATTTGAGACCTGTCTGGGCAACATGGTAGAATCCTGTCTCTACTAAAATACAAAAAATTAGCTGGGCATGGTGTGTGCCTGTAATCCCAGGCTGAGGCAAAGAATTGCTTGAACCGGGGAGGCAGAGGTTGCAGTAAGCCGAGATGGCACCACTGCACTCCAGCCTGGGAGACAGAGTAAGACTCTGTCTCAAAAAAAAAAGAAAAGAAAAAAAAAAAAAAAACAATTAAACACAGAAAATTGCATCCCATAAGCCTTTAATGTACATGGACTCAGTCATGTATGTTTGTGAAGAGAAAGAAAGAATAATATAATAAGGACAGGCAGTTTACTTCTGCAGCCTGTGGAATGGGAGTATGTCCAGGGTGAGGTTAAGGTGGCAGCTGCAGATGGCTGATCCTTCACCAGTCTCAGGAATCACCAGCTTCTTTTCCCATGTGGCCCTTTGCTGCCCTGAGTAGGAGTCCACTGTTTATACATGTTTTTACAATATTGAAAGATTAACATTTCTCCTACAATTTGACCTCTAAATACAAGGAAACGGCTTTATCTGGTTCCTAACCAAATAATAACATGGGATCAACTGGCTGGGCAGGACTTACTGTATTGAGAGATGATCTACGGATGGCCAGTGTAGATGCTTCCCATGGGACTTGTGAGGGAATTTGGGGATATATGTAACTGTATTAGGGTTCTCTAGCGGGACAACACTAATAGGATAGATGTGTATATAAAGCGGAGTTTATTAAGGAGTATTGACTCACACGATCACAAGGTGAAGTCCCACAATAGGCCGTCTGCATGCTGAGGAGCCAGGAAGTCAGTCCAAGTTCCAAAACCTCAAAAGTAGGGAAGCCAACAGTGCAGCCTTCAGTCTGTGGCCGAAGGCCTGACAGCCCCTGGCAAACCGCTGGTGTGAGTCCAAGAGTCCAAAAACAGAAGAACTTGGAGTCCGATGTTCCAGGACAGGAAGCATCCAGCACAGGAGAAAGATGAGGCTGGAAGACTCAGCCAGTCTAGTCTTTTCATGTTCTTCTGGCTGCTTTTATCCTAGCCGTGCTGGCAGCTGATTAGACGGCGCCCACCCAGTTTGAGAGTGGGTCTGCCTCTCCCAGTCAGATGTTAACAGACACATCCAGGAATAATGCTTTGCATCCTTCACTCCAATCAAGTTGAGAATTAATATTAACCATCACAGTGACCATCGCCAAAAATCACCATGCTGATTTTTGATCCCAAGGTATACCTGAGAAGTATTGGGGAAACATCAAAACCAGACACAAATTAAAATACGAAAGAAAGAAAACTTTGACATTTTTTGAGTGCTAGACGTTCTTCTGAGAAGTTCCTGTATACTAGCTTATTTAGTCATCAGAACATGACTATTAGGTAGGTACTATCATGATCCTTCCCATTTCACAGGTGAAGCAACTGAGGGACAGAGAGATTCAGGAACTTGCCCAAGGACCTGGCTAGAGTGACAGAACCATGATTTGAATGCAGATAGACTAGGCCTACCACACTAAATCACATTCCTATCTCCCCAACCAGACAGTGATCTCCAGGAAACTTGAATTGGGGTTCCTTATCTTTTCATCTTCCCCAGGTCTGGCCCTGTCCTGTGATCACTGGGAATTCAATAAAGGCTCGTTTCAACTTGAATTGACTTCGGTTGTTGACTATCCTTTAAAACATTTTGACAAAGGAAAAATAACAACTGCCCAGCAACTCAGCATTTAGAGGCAATCTATAGCTTCTTAAACACAGCAAAAGGAGTGGAAACAGGATAGTAAAATGAAATATAAGTAGCTTCACCATTATCCATAGAACCCATTATGAAGCATAACAGTGGCTGGTCTCTCTCACTCTCTCTAAAATACAACCTCTTTGCAATGTTTTGTTTTTGTTACTGTTTCTGTTCAGGTAAAAGGATTACAAATAAAGGTGAGAATTACAAATTTTAGTGAGAATTGTATTAATTGGGCCAGAGGTTGAATGTAGGCCTATATTCGTCCTAACACTGAAAAATGTTTTGCAAAGCCGTATCATGTATTCGAGGTAGCAGGGGAAGGGCTTAGCCTGCTCAAGACGATTGGTTTTGTTTGTTTGTTTGTTTTTTGTTTTTGAGACAGAGTCTCACTCTATCACCCAGGCGGGAGTGCAATGGTGTGATCTTGGATTGCTGCAACCTCCACCCCCAGGGTTCAAGCAATTCTCCTGCCTCAGCCTCCCGAGTAGCTGGGACTACAGGCATGTGCCACCATGCCCAGCTAATTTGTTTTTGTATTTATTGTAGAGATGGGGTTTCACCATGTTGGCCAGGCTGGTCTTGAACTCCTGGCCTCAGGTGATCCACCTGCCTCGGCCTCCCAAAGTGCTAGGACTACAGGCATGTGCCACCATGCCCAGCTAATTTTTTTTTTTTTTTTTTTTTATTGTAGAGATGAGTTTTACCATGTTGGCCAGGCTGGACTTGAACTCCTGGCCTCAGGTGATCCACCTGCCTTGGCCTCCCAAAGTGCTGGGATTACATGCATGAGCCACCGTGCCCAGCCAAGACGACTGTTTTCAAGCAAGTTGACAACCACTTTGCCAGAGTTCCTTTAATGAGCTAATTACAAAGGGCTCTTAGGTGTCCTCTGAAGCCAGTTCTGGAGGAGCTCCACTTAAGAGACACTGAATGAGTCATCAGCACCTGAAATACTATACACACTGTTGGCTCTTGGAACATATAATGGAATTAATGTTTTTGTCACTTCAGACTGATCTGTAGGAGTCAGGGCGTTTTCAGTTGTAAGCAACAGAAAACCAATTCAAATTGGCTTACACAGAGAGGAGTGTTTGCGAGCATTAGGCATGGCTGAATCTCTGTGCTTAAAGGCTATCAGCAGGAATCTGACTGTGTCCATTTCTTGGCTTTTCTTCCTTTGTGTTTGTTCCATTCTTAAGCAGGCTTTCTCTAAATGGTGTTAAAACTGTTTCTAGCAGTTTCAGCCTCATATGCCATCACCTAGCACCCCAGTGGAAAGACAGCATCTACTTGTCAATAATTCTAGCAAAAATCCCGGGGCTAAGATTCCTTGACTCTGATTGCCTTAGCTTGGATTATATACCCACTCTTGAGCCAATCCTGGTGGCCAGAACAATATAATAGTCTTACTGGTCAGAACTGAGTCAAACCAAGACATGAGTGGGCCCCACTGAATCACATGGTTCTAGATGGAAGGAGGTAGTTTCCCAGATAAATATCCAGGTTCAGATGCAGATGATGGGGATGGGAGGTGAGGGAGATTGGAGACCGGGCAGGCAAAACTAATGAATGTCCCTGGAGCCTTCCCTCTAAATAATTTCCAACAAGCCAGGTGTTACCAGTCTGAAGGACTTCATATGGTTTATAAGCAAAACTTAGATATTTGCTTAGATATCTGAGGTTTAAAACATGGCCTATATTGGCTACAACATTTTGGAAATATTTTCTGCAAATTGTACTCACCCACATGGCTTGAAGTTTGGGGGTTTTCCTTTTTTCTTTTATTAAATAAAAATTTTTTTTTTAATTCTTGGAACAAGTCCTTAAGAAAAAGAGGAACAGAAATGCCACAACATGATTTGAAACAGATGACTCTGAGAGCAAAATTTGCGTGGCAAATTAGCACACAGTTGACATTCCTTCTGTCCTGATGACATTTCTGATGTTGAATAATATTCTTGGGGTTCCTCTCTAAACTATTATGCCTTTTATTTTTTATGTTAATGACTTTGTTCCTAATTACAATAGCAATACCTGCCTAATTCAGAAAGAATTGAATGCATCAAGAAAGCATCCACAGTGAGCTAACATACACACACACACACACACACACACACACACACACACACACACACACTGTTCATTGCCCACCATTCTAGTTAGGAACATCTGTTTAATAAGCGTCATGCCCTAGGTGTTAGATAGTCCCTGTCCTAGTCCCATTTCACAGATGGGGAAGCTGAGGCTCACAGTATTCAAGCTGGTAAGTAGCAGGGCTAAGAATTCAACTCTTATCTGTCTGAGCACAAAGCCTTGGCCTTAATCACTATATTATTCCTCCACTCTACCCTGTTGCCCAAATATTTTCAAAACTAACCTTACAGAAATGGTGTATTGTTCATAATGTTTTATAGCTTGCTTTTTTTTTGAGATGGAGTCTCACTGTGTCACCCAGGCTGGAGTGCAGTGGCATGAACTTGGCTCACTGCAACCTCTGCCTCCGGTGTTCAGCAATTATCTGCCTCAGCCTCCCAAGTAGCTGGGATTACAGGTGCCTGCCGCCATGCCCGGCTAATTTTTTGTAGTTTTAGTAGAGACGGGGTTTCACTATCTCGGCCAGACTGATCTTGAACTCCTGACCTCGTGATCCACCCACCTTGGTCTCCCAAAGTGTTGAGATTACAGGTGTGAGCCACTGTGCCTGGCCAGCTTGCTTTTTAAAATACCACATTTTCTCATGTCATTTCATACTCTTTCACATAATTTCTTTTGGATTGCACTGAGTCTATCACATGGACGTGCCATCATTTACTTAGCTAATCCTCAATTATTGGACATTTAGGTTGCTCCTAATTTTGAAAAATTTATTGATTGATTGATTGATTGATTGATTGATTTTTTTGAGACGGAGTCTCGCTCTGTCGCCCAGGCTGGAGTGCAGTGGCCGGATCTCAGCTCACTGCAAGCTCCGCCTCCCGCGTTTATGCCATTCTCCTGCCTCAGCCTCCCGAGTAGCTGGGACTACAGGCGCCCACCACCTCGCCTGGCTAGCCTTTTGTATTTTTTAGTAGAGACGGGGTTTCACCGTATTAGCCAGGATGGTCTCGATCTCCTGACCTCGTGATCCGCCCGTCTCAGCCTCCCAAAGTGCTGGGATTACAGGCTTGAGCCACCGCGCCCGGCTTCTTTATTTATTTTTGAGATGGCATCTCACTCTGTTGCCCCAGGCTGGAGGGCAGTGGTGCTATCTCAGCTCACGGCAACTTCTGCCTCCTGGGTTCAAGCAATTATCGTGCTTCAGCCTCCAGAGTAGCTGGAACTACAGGTGTGCGCCACCACACCCAGCTAAATTTGTATCTTTAGTAGAGACAGGGTTTCACTATGTTGGCCAGGCTGGTTTCCAACTCCTGACCTCAAGTGATCCACCTGCTTCAGCCTCTCAAAGTGATGGGATTACAGTCATGAGTCACTGAACCTGGCCTAATTTTTTTAGTAATACATATACATACGATAGACACATACATGCTATATATATACACACACATACACAATATATATACATATATATACACATATATATATATATATTTTTTTTTCAGATGGAATCTCACTCTATTGCCCAGCCTGGAGTACAGTGATATGATCTCAGCTCACTGTAACCTCAGCCTCCTGGGTTCAAGTGATTCTCCTGCCTCAGCCTCCTGAATAGCTGGGATTACAAGCACGCACCACCATGCCTGGTTAACTTTTGTATTTTTAGTAGAGACAGGGTTTCACCATTTTGGTCAGACTGGTCTCAAACTCTTGACCTCGTGATCCACCTGCTTTGGACTCCCAAAGTGCTGGGATTACAGGCGTGAGCCACTACACCTGGCTTAGTATTATATTAATGCTGCAGTGAATCACCTTGGAGAAATATTTTCCCATACAACTCTGATTATGCCCTTAGGACAAATTCCTAGAATTACTGGATCAAAAAGATTTTGTATATTCAGTGTTTAATAGCTATTGCCAAATTGTTCTTTAGAAAGACAGACCCAATGTGCAATCCTAAGATAACTTCCTTCCTTCCTTCCTTCCTTCCTTCCTTCCTTCCTTCCTTCCTTCCT
>NC_045443.1:114000908-114021837 GCF_002776525.5 Piliocolobus tephrosceles
CCTTCCTTCCTTCCTTCCTTCCTTCCTTCCTTCCTTCCTTCCTTCCTCCCTTCCTTCTTTCCTTCCATTCTCTTTCTTAAGACAAGGTCTCGCTATACTGCCAAGTTGGCTTTGAACTCTCATCTCAGGAGATCCTCTCATCTCAGCCTCCTGAGTAGCTGGGACTCCAGGCGTGCACCACTGTGCCTGGTGAACCTGTGAGTTTCTACTTTCCCACTCGGGCCCATTATGCCTCTTCTTCAGAGATGACTAATCATAAGCTAATTGTGCCTCTCATCTCCTGCAATGGGGAATAGAGTCCCTTTCAACATATAAATCATTCAGTAGTATTCAAATGGCTTAATGCAAATGCAGTGGAAAAAAAAAATTGCTCAGTGATAATTTGCATCTCAACCATCACCACTGTCTGTATTAGGAGAGTTTATAATCATTTTTCCCCAACCTTTGTGACTGAACCAATGTCCTGGGTATAGGATTATAGCCAGCACCATCAAGGTAACTCTGGGTATGGGCCAGGCACAGTGGCTCACGCCTGTAATCCCAGCACTTTGGGAGGCCACGGTGGGTGGATTAAGAGGTCAGGAGATCGAGACCATCCTGGCTAACACGGTGAAACCCCGTCTCTACTAAAAATGCAAAAAAATTAGCCAGGCGTGGAGGCGGGCACCTGTAGTTCCAGCTACTTTGGAGGCTGAGGCAGGAGAATGGCATGGACGCTTGCACTCGGGAGGCTGAGGCAGGAGAGTGGAGGTGGCGCTTGCAGTGAGCCGAGTTCGCGCCACTGCACTCCAGCCTGGGCAACAGAGCAAGACTCTGTCTCAAAAAAAAAAAAAAAAAAAGGTAACTCTGGGTATGAATCTGTTGCTGGTGGGAGTGATGCGCTGGCTTCAGTAAAAGGTGATGAGGTGGCTGATCTGCTGCAGTGACCCTCTGACTGTAGGTGGTTATGTTGACATCCCTGCCTGTGGTGCTCTGCTTTGAGGAGCCATGGTCAGCTGTTTTCTGTCTAATTGGACTGGGCTCATGACCTACCGTGTAGTCAGACTCAAAACACAAGAGAATCAGAACTCTCTGAGAAATGTATTTATTAATGCGTTTACTTTTGAGACAGAGTCTCGCTCTCTCACCCAGGCTGGAGTGCAGTGGCATGGTCATGGCTCATGGAAGCCTCAACCTCCTGGGCCCAACTGACCTTCCCACCTTAACCTCTCGAGTAGCTGAGACCACAAGCGTGTGCCACCACGCCTGGCTAATTTTTGTATTTTTTTTTTTTTTTTTTTTTTGTAGAGACGGAGTTTCAACATGTTACCAAGGCTGGTCTTGAACTCCTGGCCTCAAGTGATCTGCCTGCCTTAGCCTCAGCCTCTGAAAGTGCTGGGATTACAGACGTGAGCCACCATACCTGGCCTCTTTCAGAAATTTAAACTTGAAGAACTGAAACAATTGAAGGCAAGCAGAGGGTCGCTGAATCCAGCAGTGGAAAGGGGAAAATCGAAGGGCAGATTCCGTAGTCCAAGAGTTCGTGACTCTATGTCAAGCACAGGCTTGGCACACTGTTGATGTTCAATACATATTTGTTATTGAATGAATGAGTGGAAGGATTTGATGATAGCCGACCTCTCTCTTCTTTCTGCGTCCAGGGTGCCTCCGCCTTCTGGTAACAGCATCCCCATTCCTTTGGGAGCCTGCCTAGAATGTTAATTCTAGCTGGGGGAATTCTAATTGTAATTCTAAAATGTAATTCTAGCAGGGGGAAGGCAGGTTCCCTAAGAAATGGGAAAGAGAAGTTCCCTCCGTATGGATTGGCACTGTCTACCTGAAGCACCTGAATTAAGAAGGGTGGTATCCTCAGCTCTTGAGGCTGCCCATGATGTGACACTAGTGTCCTTTTCTGCTTCTATGCTCACACTCCTGCTTGGCTTCTTTCCCTTCCCTGGATGTCCCCTTTTCTGTTTTGTTTGCTTGTTTGCTTGTTTTTTTGACACAGAGTCTCACTGTGTTGCCCAGGCTGGAGTGCAGTGGCGAGATCTTGGCTCACTGCAACCTCTGCCTCCTGGGTTCAAGCAATTCTTGTGCCTCAGCCTCCCGAGTAGCTGGGATTACAGGTGCCCACAACCATGCCCAGCTTATTTTTGCATTTTTAGTAGAGATAGGGTGTGACCATGCTGGCCAGGCTGGTCTCGAACTCCTAGCATTAAGTGATCCACCTGCCTCTGCCTCCCAAAGTGCTGGGATTACAGCTGTGAGCCACCGTGCCCGGCCCTAATTCTTGTGTGAGCTTGGGAAAGTTAATGAACCTCTCTGAGCCTCAGTTTCCTTAGCTGTGAAATGGGGATAAAAGTGAGCTAACACCCATAAAGCAGCTGGAACAGAGCTGCCACTCAGTGTCTTTTGTTAAATATGAGCCCTGCCCCATCCCAGAGATTTGGGGAATAACTGCAGGAAAGTCCATGGTCACGGCGGGCAGTATAGTGTGACAATTAAGAGCATCAGCTCTAGCTCTGTCATTTAGTAGCCCTGTGACCTTGGGTAAGTTTACGTAACCTCAGTCTCCTCACTTTAAAGTGGGATAATAATAGCGACAACATCTGAGAGCCATTGTGAGGAATAATTGAGAGGATTGAGAAACGTGCCCAGGAGGTGGGCTTGGCTCTGAAGAAGCACTCAATGAATGGCAGCTATTTTTTGGCGGAAACCATGGGGAGAGAGGCTTTCTTTTCTCAGTAGGGTTACTAAACTGGTAGAATGTGAGCCTAGAGCTGCTAGCAGCCATCTGTGGGAGGCCCTGCCTGCAAACAAAGCCAGCCCAAAGAAGGCCGGGCAGCAGAGAGGTGGACAGGGAGGGACTCCTGGTGACTTTTTTTTTTTTGGTAATGCAACTTTTTTTCTTTCTTTCTTTCTTTCTTTTTCCGTCTCCCGGGCTGGAGTGCAGTGGCCGGATCTCAGCTTACTGCAAGCTCCGCCTCCCGGGTTTAAGCTATTCTCCTGCCTCAGCCTCCCGAGTAGCTGGGACTACAGGCGCCCGCCACCTCGCCCGGCTAGTTTTTTGTATTTTTTTAGTAGAGACGGGGTTTTACCGTGTTAGCCAGGATGGTCTCGATCTCCTGACCTCGTGATCCACCCGTCTCGGCCTCCCAAAGTGCTGGGATTACAGGCTTGAGCCACCGCGCCCGGCTCTTTTTTTTTTTTTCCTCGAGTTTCACTCTGTCATCTGGGTTGGAGTGCAGTGGCATGATCTCAGCTCACTGCAACCTCTGCCACCCAGATTCAAGAGATTCTCCTGCCTCAGCCTACTGAGTAGCTGGGATTACAGGCGTGCGCCACCATTGCCCAGCTAGTTTTTGTATTTTTAGTAGAGACGAGGTTTCACCATGTTGGCCAGGCTGGTCTCCAACTCCTGACCTCAAGTGATCCACTGGCCTTGGCTTCCCAAAGTGCTGGGGTTACAGGCTTGAGCCACTGCGCCTGGCCTGTAATGCAAATTTTAAAAATAACACTAAAAACTTATTACCATGAGGTTGTACCAGACATGCATTTAACTCATGCAAATCCAACTCTGCATGCTTGCCTTGGTAATGAGGAAGTGAGTATAATCCTCCAGAACCAAACGGCCAGGGAGGAGGCCTGAATACCAACCCAAATGGGTTGTGGAGGACTGAACTCCTCCTTCCCTGGCTTCTGTAGCTGAGGGAAGCACAAAACCAGTGGTTCCCAACTTTATCCCAATGCTTAGTACCAAGATGCCCTTTATATTATTTATTTATGTATTCATTAATTTAGAGACAGGGTCTTTCTCTGTTGCCCAGACTGGAGTGCAGTGGTGTGATCATGGCTCACCATAGCCTCCAACTCCTGGGCTCAAGTGATCCCCCCACCTCGGCTTATGAGTAGCTGAGACTACAGGTGTGCCACACCAGCACATCCAGCTAATTTTTAAATTTTTCATAGAAACGAGTCTCGCTATGTTGTCCAGGCTGGTCTCGAACTCTTGAGCTCAAGTGATCCTCCTGCCTCCAGCCTCCCAAAGTGCTGGGATTACAGGTGTGAGCCACCGTGCCCGGCCAGGATGCCCTTTTCTAAACCTTCAAAAATATCACCCATCTGCACATGAGTGTTTTCTCATGAGAAAAGGCATAACAACAAAAAGCCACTATGAATTAGTGTGTACTTTTAAAGAATTTTTAAAAATTGCACTAGCGCTGAAAAAATATTCATGTGTCTATATGTGGGAGGTATTGTTTATTCATTCTGTGGACCATTCCATCTGCACTTTGGGTATGCAGACTCTTGCTGTATGACTCTGGAGCCCAACCCCCAACACCTCTGCAGCCCTTGGGTTCCAGTGGTGCAGTTCTTGGTATGTGGCTTGCAGCCCACTGAGTGGGTCTAAGCTCCTTTCTACAGGCCATCAACTGATCCCAAAAGGTCACATTCTTCCTCTGGTTCTTATGAACAAGTTACACATATATCTGTCGATTTCCAGCTTAAAGCATGACTAAGTGCCACTTTCTAGGAACCTACTAAGTGAGTTACTACAATTGACTAGTCATAACTAAAATTAGAGTGTTACTGGGAATTACCGAGAACTCAGCCGCAGGGTTCTTCTGGAAGCCTGGCTCCTGCATGATGCTTTTCAATACTGAAAAACTCCTACTGCACGAGTCACAAAGCAGGAACTGGTGGCTGCAGGTGGGAGGAAGGGTCTTTGGCCTTGCCTAAGTGAGCCAAAGATCAAAAGCATTTGAGAGCCACTGTTCTAGGATCTGGAAATTCAGTAATCTACTCTCTGGGGTGCTTTAGTCCCCCCATCTCGATATCCCTGACATTTCCAGCTGCTCTTAACGTCATTCCCAACTTACACCTTTAGACCACAATAAGTTACCTATAAAGCATGCTTTAAACAACTGATATCATAAATAACATTAAAATTCCAGTTCTGACCTCTAAATGCCTAAGCCAACCTTCATTTAGTTAATAAATATTTATTAATACTCAAATATATTCAGGCATATATTAGATCCAGGGCATGTAGTAGGAATCAAGACTGTTGCATTCCCTGTCTGCATAGAACTTACGGTCTGGTATCAGAAAAAGACACTATATAAATAAACGAAGCAATCATAAAATTTTATGTGCTTAAAAACATAAAGTATCGAGGTAGAGGCCGGGTGCAGTGGCTCATGCATATAATCCCAGCACTTTGGGAGGCCGAGGTGGGGGGATCATTTGAGGTCAGAAGTTTGAGAGCAGCCTGAATAACACGGGGAAACCCCATCTCTACTGAAAGTACAAAAAATTAGCCAAGCGTAGTGGCACATGCCGGTAAACCCAACTACTGAAGGAGGCTGAGGCACAAGAATCACTTTGAACCTGGGAGACAGAGGTTGTAGTGAGCCAAGATCGTACCACTGCACTCCAGCCTGGGCAAGAGAGCAAACTTCTGTCTCCAGAAAAAAAGTATTGAGGTAGGAGAATAGCATGGGAGTCCCTATTTAAACACAGTGGTCGGGAAAGATGTCTTAGTCTGTTTTATGTTGCTGTAAAGGAATAGCTGAGGCTAGGTAATTTGTAAAGACTTTGTTTTGGTGCATGCTGCCACAGGCTGTACAAAAAGCATGGTGCCAACATCGGCTTCTAGTGAGGGCCTCGTGCTGCTTCCACCCAAAGAGAGATAAATAGGAACTGGTGTGTGCAGAGATTGCATGGCAGGAGAGGGCGGAAGAGAGAAGAGAGATGTACCAGACTCTCAAGGAAACCAATAGAGTAAGGACTCTCCACAAGGGAGGGCATTAATCTGTACATTAATCTGTGCCATTAGGCCCCACCTCCAACACTGGGATCAAATTTCAACATGAAGTTTCCGGGGACAAACATCCAAGCTATAGCAAAAGATGTATCAGCCAGGGTTCAGTGATTGTAAGCAACAGAAAATGATGCTGGAAATGTATTGGAAAGATGTGGGAGACTTGCAGAAGCTATGGAAAAACTGGACCAGGTGAAGGAATGACCAGAACCAGACAAATTCTAGGGATGTAGGGAGAAAGAATGGAGTGTCTCTTAAGTGTCTCACATACATGACATATCAATGTCAGTCATTGTCTGTCTTTGGTTCATTTGGGTCAAGGGCTCATTCATTTGGCATGGAGGGAAGGGAAGGGCAGGAAACCTTGACTGACAGTTGCTCCAAGGCCGTGTAGAATGCAGGAAGAAAATAGGGTTTCCATGGTGGACCCCATTGGCTGGCCAAACCAACATGCATTTCCACCTCATTCCTTCTGTCAATTTCCATTGTCAAGACTAGAAAAAGTGAAATCTTTGCCTTCCTAGCCTCCCTTGCAGCAAGGGATAGGTGTATTCCACAGATCTGGCCAATGAGACAAGCTGCTGTGGATGGAAGAAGGTGTTCTGGAAAAACTTTTGTTTTTGAATAAAAGGGATAGGTTTGCCAGTACCACCACTTCCCACTTCTTCTTGTTTTGAACATGGACATAAATCTTGGAATGACAGTCATCAGCTTTCTTGCAACCATGATAGTAAATGCAAGAGACTCACAGAGATACAGGCTTTGGTATCGCTGGGTTGAACCAACTCTGGAATTACCTGAGCTAGATCTCTTGTTTTGTGAGAAAAATAAATCCCTATTATTTTAAGTCATTGTTTATCAGGTGGTCTTCTGTTACTTGCAGCCAAATATATTTTTAGGTAACTGTGGTAGATTGTATTATTGTTCCCAACTGTTTGCTCTCCTTTCTGTAATGGGATTATACATCCCTGTCCATTGCCATATAAATTTCAGTGCCTCCCAGAGGTGGTGTATCCTTCCCCGCCCCGACAGACTTGGACACAACTTGTTTTTTTGTTCGTTTGTTTGTTTGCTTTTTGAGACAAGGTCTCACTCTGTCACCCAGGCTGGAGTGCAGTGTTGTGATCTTGGCTCACTGCAACTTCTGTCCCCTGAGTTCAAGCCATTCTTCCACTTCAGCTTCCTGAGTAGCTGGGACTACAGGCACACACCACCATGCCTGGTGAATCTTAATACTTTTTGGCAGAGATGGGGTTTCACCATATTAGCCAAGCTGGTCTCAAACTCCTGATCTGCCCACGTTGGCCTCCCAAAGTGCTGAGATCACAGGCATGAGCCCCTGCGCCCAGCCACAACTTGTTTTGATCAATGAACTGTGAGCAGATATGACAAATGCCAAGTCTGACCAGAAGCTTTAAGAGAGATTGTGTGATTCAGTTCTGTCACCTGCTGTTTTCCATCTGCCATATGGACAGCTTGTCCCAAATAGAGGCTGTTCCTTTAGACTGGGTCCCAGAATGAGAGATGCATGGAGCTGAAGCAGCTGAAATGTAACAAACATGAAACAAATGTTTGTTCTTGGAAGCCACTAACCTTGGGGTTGTTTGTTACTGTATCAAAGCTGACCAATACACTGAAAATGATGTTGTTACCTCCAAAACTAGTATGAATGTTAGGCATGCAAAATTAATGGTATCCACTGTTGAAGGCCTTACTGAGAACATGACAATAAAGCTGGGGTCTCAAGCATGAAAAGTAATCAGCCATGCACGTAATCAGGTGAAGAATATTCTAGGTCAGGGAATCACATGCTCAAAGATCTGAACCAGGAAAGTGCTTGGCATTTTATTTTTTTAAGACAGGGTATTACTTTGTCACCCAGGCTGGAATGCAATGGTGTGATCATGGCTCACTGCAGTTTTGACATCCTGGGCTCAAGTGATCCTCCCTCTTTAGTCTCCTGAGTAGCTGGGACTATAGTTACATGCCACCACACCTGGCTCATTTTTTATTTCTAGTAAAGACAAGGTCTTGCTATGTTGCCTAGTCTCAAACTCCTGGGCTCGAGCACTCCTCCCACCTTAGCCTTCCAAAATGCTGGGTTTACAGGAATGAGCCATTGTACCCGGCCATGCTTGGCATTTTTAAGAAATCAATGTCAGCATGACTTTCCTCTGTTCCCATTCTTCTTGTTTTCAGCTCTTTTAGCTTGGACTTCTGTTTCTAGTGCTACTCTCTTCACCTTGGACTTGCTGTTCCAACTCAGCTTCACTGTCCCTAATCATTCGTCTCTCTAAGGACTCAGCTTGCTCTCATCTCTGGCTCATTCCACTCTTTACTATTTGGGATTGTCCATCCCAGCCCTGACCCCAGGAACTGGGTTCAGCCAGAACCCAGCCTGGAAACACAAGGCCAGGCATCAAACAAGGGGGTGGTTTCATTTCACTCCCCAGGCTCATTTTGTGGTATTCCAATTCAGCACTAGGGAAGCAGAAATCCTTCCGCATTTCTTAATTGGTGGCCACACAGCTTGTTAAACTTAATGAATGACGCATCATCAACTCATCTCTGATGCGTTGGTGGAAAGTTGAATTCTACAGGCAGGTTGGGAAAACAGGTGGGTGAGTGTTTCTCTGTGAGTTTCAGGGGTAGTTTGTATTCCTGGGATACTCGGTCTGAAACAAAATCTCATGTATATTAAATAAATGATATACTTGCTCCCAAATCCTGTGAAACAGACTCATTTTACTATATGTCCCTGCCCTCAAGTTCTACCCCTGAGAACCCTGTCACAGCCCGGCAATGTCTCCCCCTTCTCACGCCCCAGTCCCTTAGCTTCTCAGGAGGCCTCTCAGTTATTTATTTCTCACCCTTGTTTCTGAGAAACTTGTGTCTTTTAAATAAATCCTGTCTTGCTCAGGTGAGCCTGATTGGATCTCTGTTCCTTACAACTCGAGATGTACAGATGAGCCCGCCTGTCCCCCATTTTGCCCATGGCTGTCATCTGGTGGAGATCATAATAAGATTATTTGGAGAAGTGATGGCTGCCAACCCCAATCCTCACTGTAAAAAGAGCAGAAGGCTTTGGCTCTTTTTACAATGGAGTGAAGATGAACCTAGCAAAGAGATGCTGAGAAAGGGTGGGAAAGCAGAGAGATAGAAACAAGGAGTTACAGGCTGTGTAAAAGATGGAAGAAGCTGATGGCTCTTCCAGAATTCACAAACTGGGGTCCTTGGGACCCAATTCAGCCTTGTAAGCATGTTTTGTTGGGCTGAAACCATGTCTTTTAAAAATGTTGAGTGTAGGCCGGGCGCGGTGGCTTAAGCCTGTAATCCCAGCACTTTGGGAGGCCAAGACGGGCAGATCATGAGGTCAGGAGATCAAGACCATCCTGGCGAACACGGTGAAACCCCGTCTCTACTAAAAAAGTACAAAAAACTAGCCAGGCGAGGTGGCGGGCACCTGTAGTCCCAGCTACTCGGGAGGCTGAGGCAGGAGAATGGCGTAAACCCAGGAGGTGGAGTTTGCAGTGAGCCACTGCACTCCAGACTGGGCGACAGAGCGAGACTCTGTCTCAAAAAAAAAATGTTGAGTGTAAATGCTTTGATGACAAGAATGCACTTTTCTGTTCGCCATAGTCCCCACCACTCCCTATTGTCCTCCCAATGGCTTCCTCCACTTAATTGGATTCTAATGATCTTGTTCTATAGCCAGTTGAGTTTGTCATCTGTGCTTTATGTAAAAAGCCTGGGTAGAGGCTTTTTAGGAAAGGGTTAGAAAGACCCTATCATTAAGTTTAACCCTTATCTTACATTTGAAATCTTACACTTCTACCAGAGCCCCACCCTATGAACCTTATCATTTCAATGCATTGAATGTGCTAAATAAAGAGTGATGTGCAAACCCGCGTTGGAAGCAAAGGCAGCATCTCGTATTGGACTCGTCTAAGGAGAGGAGCTGACACTTCTCACCTGTTACCAAAGACAAGCAGGGGGAGACCCTTGAAGAGTTCCCTTTAGAAGCAAAGAGGTTTCTCAGTGGGATCATATCCATCTGTCGTCCATCTGACTTCACATGGGAGGAAAAGTCAGAAATGTCTCCCTAAACTAGACGAGGGAAAAAAGAAAACGCACTTATGGACTGCCGATGATAGGGAAGAGAGCAGGGGGCAACGTGTCCAGGTCTTGCAAGAGACACTCAGGCAGCATTCCAGGCTCAGCCTGAACTTTCGACCCCATTGTCTACTCTAATTACTGGAACCAGCAGGATTAATTCCTCGACCTACTTTCCAGTTTTGTTTTGTTTTTTTCTGCCACAGAGCGATAAGGCTGCACTGGGCTTCTCTCTGGCATTTGAATGCAGCAGCGGGGTTACATACAAACTCGTGTTAGAGCCAAAGGAGGGTGTCATCTTTGAACTGGGGGTTCGGGATCACTTCTTTTCAGCTGATTCTCAACAAAGAGCAATCGAACACATGAAAACATCCCCTACTTTGAGAACAATCAGAGATAGCAATGAAAACAAGATATTATTTTATACCTGCTAAATCAGCATAAAATTTAAACTGATACATTAAAAAAAATTTTTTTTAACTATCAAATGCTGGTGAGGTTGAAAGAAACCTGATGTTCACAAGTTGCTGGGTGGTACAATTTTATAATATAGTAATATATATCAGGGATCATTTAAAACGATGCTGTCCATTGATTCTGTAATCTCATTCCTGGGAAGTTGTCCAAAGGAATGATTCCATAGAAGGAAGAGCTGTATACAGAGACCTTCATTGCAGCATAGAGAGAAGGGTGTCAAAATGACTCATATGTAGGCTAGCAAACTCATGGGCCAAATTCTGCCAGAGGCCTGTTTTTGTATGGCCAGCCAGCTAAGAATGTTTTTTCTTTAAAGCCTTTTTAAAAGAATATTAACACGAACAAAAAAAATGTAAAGTATGGCCAGCAAGTTAAGAATGTTTTTTCTTTAAAGGCTTTTGAAAGGAACATGAACATGAACAAAAAAAAGTGTAAAGTTAGCTGACCTCTAGAATAAGAAAAAATTGGGTAAAGATTATAGAACAGCATAGAAAAATGTACACCGTACATGAAGCACTGCGAAATATAAAATGGAATTTCACTATGATATCAAACATTTTAAAAGATGTCCTGTGTGTATGCAGGAAGAGAAGGCGAAGATGAAATCTGTTGTTTGGGAGTGATTTGAAGTAAGTTATTATTCTGAAAATCCCTTCTTATCAGAAACAGCCCAGATGCTCACGGGTAGGGAGTTTGTTTTCTAAATGTGGCGCCCTTGTGATGGAGTACCATGCAGCCATTAAAAATGATGCTTTGGGTCTGCATTTACTGAGATAGAAAGATGCTCATGACATACTGTCAAATGAAAAGGAACATTACAGAATAGCATGCTCAGTATGTTCTCATTTATATAAATTGAATACTGATCCATTTCCTTGTGCATGCGTAGAGAACAATCTAGAAGGGCAAATACCAAATATGTTTGTAGCAATTATCTCTGGGTGATGGGATTTGGGGTGAATTTTATTTTTACTATTTGAAGGTTTGTATTTTTCTCAAGGGACCACTTATTATCTTTATAATTAAAAAAAACTTTCCTGAAAACTTAAAAATTTGACATTGGCAAGGAAGCCAAGGCTCTAGGAATTTGCTGTGCTCTCCCCTGTCTATCTTTTCACTGCCTTCACCTCAAATGCCACTGCCTCCAGCCTCTGGCTCCCAGACACAGGCCCAGAACTTGCTTTGGCTGCAAAATTTAAGGTGATGCCAAAAAACTCAGCAATCAAGATAAAGATTTTAATGCCATATTAAAAAAAATCAAAATTAATGGGAAAATCCATGATTAACAAAATATTAACATTTTTAATAAAGGCAGGATCAGTATTATAGATTTTTCCCTTTTCCTCTGATTCCAGTATGCCTTGGCATGGCACTGTTACTGAGTCTGTCTCTGTTTAAGACATTGATGCTTGGTTCACCATGAATTTTTGGCATTAATTTTTATTTTAAAAAATATTGTAATAAAATACTACTTATCTTGATACTGAGCTTTTTGGCACTCCCTTAAATACACTAAAAAATCATTGAATTGGACCTTTTCAAGAGAAAATTATGGTCTATAAATTATACCTCTATAAAGCTGTTTAAAACTTTATTTGTGAATATGAAAATTTGAATTTTGCCTGTCGTTTTCATGTATTACAAAAAGGCAGCAAATCTGCTGCCTGTTTTTAAAATTTTTTTGAGACGGGTCATGCTCTGTTGCCCAGGCTGGAGCACAGTGGTGCAATCACAGCTCACCACAGCCTCGACCTCCTGGGCTTGAGCTCTCCTCCCACCTCAGTCTCCCAAGTAGCTGGGACTATAGGCATGTACCATTATCCCTGGCTAATTTTTAGAAATTTTTGTAGAGTTGGGGGTCTCACTATGTTGCTGGGCTGGTCTTGAACTCCTGAGCCCAAGTCATCCTCTCACTTCAGCCTGACAAAGTGCTGGAATTGCAAGTGTGAGCCACCATACCTGGCCTAAGTTTTAAAATTGTTTGAGAGACAGGGTCTTGCTACGTTGGCCAGGCTATTCTTGAACTCATGGAAGCGATCCTTTCACCTCTGCCTCTCAGAGAATTCACATTACAGGTGTGAGCTACCACACTCTGCCTGCTTGCATGTTTCGTATAGCACACGAGTTAAGAATTATTTTTAAACGTCTAAATGGTAGGGAAAAAAATCAAAAGAAGAACGATATTTTGTGATACATAAAAATGACACAAAATTTAAATTACAGCTGACCCCTGAGTTAAAATATGGGAAATAACACAGAACCTGACTTGCATCAATTTAGGCTTACAAAGGAGTCAACTGGCCTCTTGAGGCTGTTTCTCCAAGACAGGATAGGCGAATACCCAGCACTTGGGGTTGTTTCGAGGAAATGAGGGCTGAGCACCTGCACAGAAGCCTCTACCTTTGCAGGGTTGACCTTTCCAGGAGCAGAGGAGCCAAGCTACCACCCAGGCAGCCTGCTCTGGAAGCACGTCATTGAACCAGCGTTGAACCTTGAGCTGGTTCAAGGCGTCATTGAACCAGCTCCAATCACCAGTTCTGTTCCTATATCTCTTTGGTCTCTTTCTGCCATAGATATTCCCCGCTTCTTGCTCATATTTTTCAGTGGAGTTTTTAATTACTGTCCAAGCAGCCACCACCTAGGAGTTTATCTGCTTCATTACTGTGTGACAGGGCTGTAAAACTGCAGATAATCCTGGCTTTCCGGGTAGGAGGGCCGCTGCCTTATCAGACACCATCTACAACAATTAACCGTGCGGGGAAATAAAAACAAATATTGGACAACAGATGCTTCATCTGTGACCGAAAGCCCCTGACTCAACGAAAGCCAACTGGGCTCTGCCTCGATGGCTCTCACTGAAGTGTTCCTGAAAATCTCCACCCTCAGAGCTCCTGTTTCACCCACCTGTTCCCTCCGAGTAGCAACCCCCTCACATCCCCAGTCTTCCAGCTTTCATCATTCGCCCTCACTCACTTTAATTTTTTTTTTTTTTTTTTTGGTTAAGAGACAGGGCCTGGTTTTGTAACCCAGGCTGGAGTGCAGTGGCCCAATCATAGCTCACTGCAGCCTCGACCTCCTGGGCTCAAGCAATTCTTCCACCTCAGCCTCCTGAGTAGCTGGGACTACAGGCATGTGCCATCACACCCAGCTAATTAAAAAACAAAAAACAAAAACAAAAACAAAAACAAAAAAAACTGTAGACTGGGCGCAGTGACTCACGCCTATAATCCCAGCACTTTGGGTGGATGAGGTGAGCAGATTACCTGAGTTCAGGAGTTCGAGACCAGCCTGGTCAACATGGTGAAACCCTGTCTCTACTAAAAATCCAAAAATTAGCCAGGCGTGGTGGTGGGTGCCTATAGTTCCAGCTACTCGGGAGGCTGAGGCACGAGAAGCAGTTGAACCCCAGAGGCAGAGGTTGCAATGAGCCAAGATCATGCCACTGCACTCCAGCCTGGGAGACAGACTGAGACTGTATCTCAAAAAAAAAAAAAAAAAAAAAAATTGTAGAGATGAGGTGTCACTGTGTTGCCCAGGCTGATCTTGAATTCCTGGTCTCAAGTGATCCTTCTGCCTGGGCCTCCCAAAGCTCTGGGATTATAGGCATGAGCCACCACGCCCAGCCCCCACCCTCATCTTTGAACACTTTTTTCTTATCCCTCCCTGTCTTCTCTAGTCTCTTTCATGGCCACCAGTCCTTCCACTTCACTCGGTTGTGTCAGACCACCAGAAGGCAAAATGCCTTCCTTGATCATAGGCTGGTTGGAGGATTAAACAAAGTAAAGCACATGAGGGATCCAGCTTGGTGCCTGACCCAAGGTGGGTGCTTGGTCAATAACTCTTAGTAGCCTGTCAATAGATGTCTTAAATAGCAATGCCAAGTATTTGCAGGCGTGTCATAATTCCCAGGAGTGCAGACTATCTACAGGTCAAATGTTGTTACCCAAAATGCAATGATCATCTTACCTTACCAAAATGGTTCCTAATCAACTTATTCATCCATTCATGCAACAGTGAGGGGGCTGGGCGCGGTGGCTCTTGACTGTCATCCCAGCAACTCAGGAGTCTGAGGTGAGACCAGAGGATCATTTGAGACCAGAAGTTGGAGGTTGCAGTGAGCTGTGATGGTGCCATTTCACTCCAGCCTGGGTGACCAAGGAAAAGCCTGACTCTAAAAATAAATATATAAAATAAAATAGAGTTAAAAACATAAATAACAGCAAGGAGCTTGTGTATCACATTAAGTAATTTGGACACTTCTGTAGGCATTGGAGGCATTGATGTCTTACAGTAATTTACAGAAATAGACTTACTGAAATCATGTAACCGAACATCTACTGAGCTCCAAGCACCGTTCTAGACAGTGGGGATTAAGCAGACAATAAGACTAACATGGTTCCTGTCCTTAGGGAGCTTAATAAAATTTAGAGGGGGAGGCTGGGCATGGTGGCCTGTAATCCCAGCACTTTGGGAGGCCAAGGCAGGCAGATCACCTGAGGTCAGGAGTTCAAGACCAGCCTGGCCAACATGGCGAAACCCTGTCGCTACTGAAAATACAAAAATTAGCCAGGCGTGCTGGTGGGTACCTGTAATCCCAGCTACTCTGGAGGCTGAGGCAGGAGAATCGTTTGAACCTGAGAGGTGGAGGTTGCAGTGAGCAGAGATCGCACCACTGTACTCCAGCCTGGGTGACAGAGTGTGACTGCATCACACACACACACAAAACAGTTTAGAAGGGGAGCCAGGCCCAAGATGCAGGGAACTTGCAGGAAAGATGAATCAGTCCAGGTAAAAGGTATAGCTCCTGGTTTCCTGGAGGAACAGCTTGAGCTCCCTGGCAGGATGAATGGGAGTGGCCCAGATGCTGAGAGGAGTTCGGGCCTCCATATCTCAGTACAAGGGAATACCACAGATGTTCCTGGCAGTGTTTTGAACGTGCTGTTATACCAGAAGCTTGTTCTTAAACATAATTTAAAAGGCTTGCTGGGCTCCCGACTTTTTTCGTAAACCCACTGTGTCTACATCGTGGAGGTTTTGAGTCTTGGCTGCGTGGAATGTGGATTCAATGAAGCAACCTGTGCTTCAGTTTCTACATCTGAAAAATGGAGACAATAAAGACAACTCCACAGGGGTGTTAACGGAGTAAAATGAAACAACATACTGAAAGCATTTGGAGGCAGTAAAAGCTAGATATTGTCATGTATGTTTATCCTTGCCAAGTTGCCACCTCCTGCCTACTCCTCACCCACAGGCAAAAGGAGGTGAGATAGATGGTACACAGTCCCTAAAAAAAGCAAGCTCTTTGTTTCATCTATAGCACCACTGATTTATTAATTAATATCTTTGGAGAAGAAGCTGATGCCTGCCTTTTAGCTGTTTTGACCATTGTATAGACCTTGTTAGTTAGTTAACCAATATTTATTCACTCATTCGACTTTGCTAACAGAATGCAATTTTGCTTGGAGTAGCCACGTGCCAGCCTCGGAGGTTGGATCAAGATGAATTTAAGCAACCTGGCCACGTGACCCAGTTTTGGCCAATGAGATCTATGCAGAAAGCTTCTGTTTTTTGACAAATGAGTTCACAGCTGGCATTGTCTCTGTCACCCTCTTACTGCCTTGAGTTGGGAAGGTGGAGCTGGGGCAGCCACTGTGTGATCATGAGCAAATAGTGAAAGCTGAGACAGTGGTCCTGATGTGACTGGGCCACTCAACCAATACCACGATTTCTGTTTCGAGAGAAGATAGATCCTTAGCTGTTTAGCCACTGTAATGGTTTTGGTTATAGATGGTCAAATGTAATCCTGACTGGTTGAGCAGGTTGATCACACATCGTTCAGAGCCATGAGCACCAAACAAGGCATCAAGTCGTGGGTATCTGGAGTCTAGAGTCAGGTTGTCAGACAGGCTCAGGAACTTAGAACCCAAGTCATCGCAGTGAGGCAAGGACTGGAATACAGGGGTGCTGAGCCCCATCGCACACCCAGAAACATGGTAGATGAGTTTGGAGGAGGAGGAGGAAGTGCCTCCATCTAACCTGATAGGCTGGGGCATGTTGGGGACAGAGGCATGGGTCTCCAGCGGGACTAGAAGGGCTCAAACTCCCTGACACCTGACTGGATCTGGGGTTTTCACTCCACTGCATGTCCTGCCCACTTTTTTCCTCAACAGATCTAGTGTCTTGTTCCTCTGATTCTTTCTCATGAGGCCTTATTTTTATAACCTCCCTTGGTCCACTTGCGGCTCAGAGTAAGGTAGACAGCTGATACGGCACCAAGCTTAAAACTCCAAGGGGCTGTAGCCTCTTCTCCCTGGCCACCCTCTCTGTGCATAAACATTTACTGAGCGGGTGACTGAATGCATAAACGAGCATATCCTGCAGATTCCACCCTCTCACTATCTGTGCTAATCCATAATAATTTCTATTTGACTTTGGAATGCATTATGTAATTTGAATTCTGCAAATTTACCTTCCTAATTATGTTCTTCTTTGACTAACACAGAACTTAATTTGCACAGATTGAGTGATGGTGGGGGAAGGTTTGCTAGGTGTTGGGATCATTAGGTGGCTAATCCATACATTGGCAGTCAAGAGTTGTCTATATTGGGAAGGTCAACTAGACTGATACTTGAAGCAGGGGTGGCACGTGTGTGTATGTGTGGGCCTGGCGTCTTGCTTCTGCATTAGCCAATCTGTGGAAACTGAGTCCCATAAAAACCCTGCCTGCCAGCTTGGTCTTGGCTCAGGCTTTCTGGTCTATCCTGCCACTGTTCTGAGAGTGACATGGTAGTCCATGGCTTCAAAGGCCCAGCATTGAATTAGATTTACACCTGGCCTTGCTCAGACTTCAGGACCTCAATGCTAGCAACTAGGTTCCCAGGTACCTAGGTACCTGGGTACAGGGATACTGCATTTTCCCTCCACTTGCCCAGTGCATAAAAGAATGAATGAATGGTTGGATGGATGGCTGGCTGGATGGGTGGATGGATGGGTGGATGAACTCTTTATATAACAGGTTCCCAGTCTCAAATCTCAGTTCTTTAGAAATGATTGCTGTTTATTGCCTCCGCTACTGTCCACCCACCTGGATCTTCACTGACTGAACCTTCTGTTGGGGCTAGGTCTGAAGTTCAACAGGACCTTGATTAATGGGCTCTACTTTGCCCTGGAAAGGATCCCAAGCTCCCAATCTGGTTGGAGATTTTTGGCCCTATGTGCCAGGGCCTGCGATGGCTGGTTCCTGGTCTTGTTCTAATGTTTAGATGTCGATGGGGCCTGGCCTGACCACGTGCCTTTAAGCTGGCAGGTCTCACCCCAGCTGCACAGTCAGCATTCAGTACAAATGAACCACTGGAACTCAACTCATTCATAGTCTTTGTCCTGAACCATTCTCTTTGACGTAGCTAGCTTGGCTTTTGTTCCTACTGTCTTCTAGGTATCTTGGCTCCCACCCCTATATTAACCGCCGGACTGACTTATGATTCCACGCCTTTGGCTGTGATCTCATGGTTCCCTCCTGGACAATGGGTCACAACTCACTTCCTAACGCACAGTCGTGTCACTGGGCTCTGCCTTTGCTCCTCGATGATGGTTCACGCCAATTTCTCTGAGTACATCATTCATAGCTGCTTTTGATTAACATTGGCCAAATCCAGGACCCTATATCCACGGCATCTTATAGACTTCTGTCTCCTGGGTCTATCTGGCCTCAGGAAATAGAGCAGGATGTTCATCCAGATGAATTGACTTGGAACCTTAACACCAGGTTCCCCTGATCTCTCTTGGCAACTGTTATTCATCAAACATTGATTAAATACTGACTACATGTCCAGCGCTGTGCTGGGCACTAGGGATTTAATGGTGACCTGAACATAAGCAGTGATTACACTGAACCCCATTGGAGAGGCACACATGTAAACAGCAAGTGCAGCGTAGCAAGTTAAAGCCAGAACAGAAATACCCGAGCTCTCTGAACCAGTACAGCACCTCCCAGCAAGGCAAAGTCAGAAACAGAATAAGGAAGATGCAACTGATGCCAGATACCAAATGGTTTCCGACTAGAAGGCCTAGGGGATTGTCACTGAGTTTCCTCTTGGGAAACCAGACCCACTTCCTCCTCTGGGTGGGGGGTCGGGGGTTGGCGGGGGGCTGTGGGGGAAGAGGCACTGATAGCCCAGGTCTTCCCCTGTCTTTATCAACCATAAGTGCCACATGAGCTGAGTTGATAATGAACCATGGACGGCCAGCCAGGCACTCTCCGCAGCTACCTGGGCACAGAGGAAGACCGTACCAAGCCTCACCATCTGAAAGGAGAAGGATTGCTCCAAAGCGAATGTGCTGTTCCTGCCCCACAGGAGAGTTGGAGGAAGTGCTGAACACACCATAACTGCAAAGTCTGGCCCAAGATAATGTGGAAAGGACTTTTGAAGAACTCCCTGATTCTAAGAAAAAATTAGAAGGAAGCCGTCATCTCCATGAGATAAGGTGAAAAATCAAGACACAGATAGCAAAGAAGTCCTGGAGCAAGGCAGCGTCAGAATCAAGAGGAAAGTGGATGACACAAATTAGCATGAAGGTTCGTTCCCTTCTCCTCCCCCATCACTGCTCACAGCTCACACTCAGGACATGATACCCAGAAAAACGACCTCACCCGTTTGAACTGTGGGAGAAGAGAAAATCTAAAAGACTTTGTCATTCTGTCCAAATGATAGAATTTATTTGTTCAAAGATATTACATATACTTAAAACAAATTTTTTTTTAAGAATTTATCTGGGCAGGTTTGATGGCTCACGCCTGCAATTCTAGCACTTTGGGAGGCCGAGGCAGGCGGATCACCTGAGGTCAGAAGTTCGAGACCAGCCTGGACAACATGGTGAAACCCCATCTCTAATAAAAATACAAAATTCTCTGGGTGTGGTGGCAGGTGCCTATAATACCAGCTACTTGGGAGACTGAGGCAGGAGAATGTCTTGAACCCAGGAGGCAGAGGTTGCAGTGACCCAAGATGGTACCATTGCACTCCAGCCTGGGTGACAGAGCGAGACTCCATCTCAAAAAAAAAGGAAAAAAAAGATTTTATTTGGAAAGAATTAGTTGATTACTAAGTATAATAGCAAAGGAAGTAGTGTCAGAAAGTGGTGGAGGGTCTATTTTAATGAATAGATGAGGCTTACTGGAGAAGAGAACATAATTGTTTCATGAAAATTATGCCTAATGTCCTCAAGAAAGTGCTTTTCCTACTGGCCGGGCGCGGTGGCTCAAGCCTGTAATCCCAGCACTTTGGGAGGCCGAGACGGGCGGATCACGAGGTCAGGAGATCGAGACCATCCTGGCTAATACGGTGAAACCCCGTCTCTAATAGAAAATACAAAAAACTAGCCGGGCGACGAGGCGGGCGCCTGTAGTCCCAGCTACTTGGGAGGCTGAGGCAGGAGAATGGCGTGAACCCGGGAGGCGGAGCTTGCAGTGAGCTGAGATCCGGCCACTGCACGCCAGCCTGGGCGGCAGAGCAAGACTCCGTCTCAAAAAAAAAAAAAAAAAGAAAGTGCTTTTCCTTCCTCTTCCTGTCTGAATGGGCTCCACTGTGCCATATACTCGCTTTCCGGAGGTGGCATTCCCTCGGAACGCAAGCTGGAGAAGGCACAAGGCAAGAGACGGGCTTATCAATCAAGGAAGGTCCAAGGCTGGTCACAATGGCTCACTCTTGTAGTCCTAGCAACTTGGGAGGCCAAGCAGGGCCGATCACTTGAGCTAAGGAGTTTGAGACCAGCCTGGCAACATGGCGAGACCCAGTCTCTACAAAAAACACAAAAATTAGCTGAACATGGTGTCACGTGCCTTTAGTTCCAACTGTTCGGGAGGCTGATGTGGGAGGATTGATTGAGCCCAGCCCAGGGGGTGGAGGCTGCAGTGAGTTGTGATTGAGCCACTGCACTCCAGCTTGGGCAACAGAATGAGACTCTGTCTCCAAATGAATAAATAAAAGAAGGTCCAAAAATACGATCTTAATGATACTTGGTATGTTGTTTATTTCTTTGTCAAAACCTTTTGTGTTAGCCATGGTTCTCCTAGAAACAGAGACTAAAAAGAAATTTAAAGCAGAAAGGATTTATTAGAAGAAACATCTGTGGGAGAAGCCCCGAGGGAGACAGAGAAAGTGAAGAGGGCCACAGAATCCCAAATGAAGGGGAGAGGAAAGGAAGTTGGGGGGGGGGGGGCCTGGAGCAGTGGCTCACACCTGTAATCCCAGCAATTTGGGAGGCTGAGGTGAGTGAATCACTTGAGGCCAGGAGTTCAAGACCAGTCTGGCCAACATGGAGAAACCTCCGTTTCTACTAAAAATACAAAAATCGGCCAGGTTTGGTGGCACAGGTCTGTCATCCCAGCTACTTGGGAGGCTGAGAATGCTTGAACCTCGGAGACAGAGGTTGCAGTGAGCTGAGATCATGCCGCTGCACTCCAGCCTGGATGTCAGAGTGAGACTGTCTTGAAAGAAAGAAAGAAAGAAAGAAAGAAAGAAAGAAAGAAAGAAAGAA
>NC_045443.1:114021937-114052728 GCF_002776525.5 Piliocolobus tephrosceles
AGAGAAAAAGAGAGGAAGGAAAGAAGGAAGGAAAAAGGGAAAGAAGGAAGGAGGGAAGGAAGGAAGGGAAGGACAAGTTGGGTGGGATCTAGTTTATGATGGGTAAAAAAAATTTTTTTTTAAAAAACAAGAAATTTGGATGGGAGTGTCCTGGACTCCCATGCAGTCTAAGGAAGGTTTGGGAAGGCTCTTGGCGAATTCTCAAGCTCAAGTCATCATCGGAGGAGCCCTGCATCTCCCATGAACAGGCTGCCTTAGTGTCTCTGAAGTGTTCAGTTGATAGCTGAGAGCTGCAGAATTGGGATGGCAGAGCCAGCGTCTGGGGCCCTTGGTCTATTATAGGCTGTATTACTCAGGGTTCTCCAGAGAAACAGAACCAATAGGGAATGTGTAGATATAGAGAAAGATATTTATTATGGGGGATTGGTTCACACAATTATGAAGACTGAGAAGTCCCACAGTCTGCCATCTGCAAGCTGAAGACCCAGGAAAACAGGTGGTATAGTTCCAGTCCAACGCAGCCCGGAGGCCTGAGAACCAGGGAAACCAATGGCGTAGGTCCCAGTCTGAATCCTAAGTCCCCCAAACCAGGAGTGCTGATGCCTGAGGGCAAGAGATGATGCTCCAGCTCAAGCAAAGACAGCGAATTCACGCTTCCTAAACGTTTTGTCCTATTTGGGCTCTCAATGGATGGCATGATGCTCACCTGGATTGGTGAAGGCAAACATTATTCAGATTCAAATGCTAATCTCTTCTGGAAATACCCTCATGGACATACCCAGAAATAATGTTTTACCAGCCATCTGGGCATCCCTTAACCTAGTCCAGTAGACACATAAAATCAATCATCACACAGGGAAGTCTGATCATTCCACATCTCTTCATAGTGATGGTGGCTCCAGTTTCCAGTCCAAATAAGTGTACGTGCTAGGAGCTTTCTGCACAGCTTTTGGGTGTGGTAGGCAATCGAAGGGATCAAGTTTGCATGCTGGAATATTTCAGTTGCTGAGATATTTCAATGGTTTGTGAAGACCATGGGGAAATAAACATTTAAAATTAAAAGTGACTTGGAAAATCAAGGCAGAGTTTCTCAGCAGTAGTCCCCTGTTGACAGAAATATTTGGGACACTTGTTACAATTTCTTTTCTTTTTTTTTTTTTGAGACGGAGTCTCGCTCTGTGTCCCAGGCTGGAGTGCAGTGGCCAGATCTCAGCTCACTGCAAGCTCCGCCTCCCAGGTTTACGCCATTCTCCTGCCTCATCCTCCCGTGTAGCTGGGACTACAGGCGCCCGCCTCCTCGCCCAGCTAGTTTTTTGTATTTTTAGTAGAGACAGGGTTTCACTGTGTTAGCCAGGATGGTCTCGATCTCCTGACCTCGTGATCCGCCCGTCTCGGCCTCCCAAAGTGCTGGGATTACAGGCTTGAGCCACCGCGCCCAGCCACAATTTCTTTATTTCTGCCCAGACTTATTTAATCAAACCTTGGAGGTGAGAACCAGAGCTCTAATACACACCAAGACTATATTTATAGTTAGCATCAAAGTAAAGGGAAGTTTGAGGTGATTTACGCCAAATCCAAACTCAATGATATCCGAGTAAGTGAAATTTGACTATATTTTAATATTGCAATCTCCCTACATTTTTTCTTGCCACTGATAGCTACATCTACCTTTTTGCTTTAAATTCCTTCTATTTTCCAATCCCTTCTGTCAGACGCCGAAAAAAAAAATGGTTACAATATTCTTAGAAAACTGTGCTTCAGAGAAAGCAGTGAGGTTACTCAATTGTTTCTCCTCTGTTAATTTGAGAATCTTAAATTATGCATGTTATTTTGCACACATTTGCATGTTCAATTCACATGCCTGAGTTATTCGTCTACAAGATAAAACCAAGCATAGTAATTCAAGTAACCTGTGTCTGATTTCTCTTCACCCAAATTTCAGGGCTAATCGAGTTGCAGTTAAAGAATAGATAATTAAATCACTTGGGAAGCGCAGGGGAGTGCTGGTGGATAGGAAAGATGGGGTTACTGAGCCAACTCCTGCCTCCATCCCGTCTGGATTGCCAATCCTTTCTCCTTCCATGCCCTGCTGGATTTCATAACCTCCACGAGGCCCCTTTCCCAGAAGGGACTCACTGTCCTGGTTACGATCCTTAAATGTAGCTGGGAAGGAAGGCCAAGAGTGGAGTTTGTCCTCTGCCTGGGGTGGATAAGCTTGAACATAAAGAAACCACCACAGTACAAATGGCCCTGAAATCTGAACCAATGCCACCGCAATATGCAGATGAGAAAGTCAGAAGCATTCATCCATTGGCTGACTGCCGGCCTGACGTCACAATGGCCCAGCCCAGCGTGGCCAGAAGTGCTGTGGGCAAGTTTCTGGACAAGTTGAAAGGCTTGTGTGTGTGGGTGCGTGGGGTGTGTGTGTGTTGGCGGGGGAGGGGTCTTTTTTTTTTTTTTTTAATCAGCTGGTGCTGGTTTCCTGCATTTCCTGTGTTAGACGGGGGAAAAAGGTGTTTTTGTACAGCAAGAACTGATGAACTCAGGGCTGAAGGGCATTTTGTTTTCTGTGGCAGCTCTATCCCTTCCCTTAGAGGAGATCTACGTTAGAAACAAAAATGTCATAGGGGAAGGTTGTGAATTCTAAATGAACTGTGGGGACCTCACGAACCTCTTCAGCTTAGTGGTTTCCAGGAAGCCCCAGGCTGAGCCAACCTTTGTGACTTCGCTGGTGCGAGTCTTTGGCTGTGATCTTGACCACAAACTTCAAGATATGCAGGCATAGGAGGCTGGGGGCCTTTTTTATTTTTCTCTACTTCACTTTGCCAGGTTCAAGGCAAAGACAGAATGCAGTCCTCTGATTTGTGAACTTCTGACGATCCCTTGCCCTCAATGTGCTGGTGGTAGGAAAATGTCCTCTTTTCTTTTCTCTTTTCTTTTTTTCTTTCTCTTTCTCTCTTTCTTTTTCTTTCTTTCTCCCTCCCTGCCTTTCCTCACTCCCTCCCTCTTTTTCTTTCTTTCTTTTTTTTTCTTTTTCTTTTAGACGGAGTCTGGCTCTGTCGCCCAGGCTGGAGTGCAGTGGTCGGATCTCCGCTCATTGAAAGCTCTGCCTCCCGGGTTCACGCCATTCTCCTGCCTCAGCCTCCCGAGTAGCTCGGACCACAGGCGCCCGCCACCACGCCCGGCTAGTTTTTGTTTTTGTTTTTGTTTTTATCGTATTTTTGAAGAGACAGGGTTTCACCGTGTTAGGCAGGTGGTCTCAATCTCCTGGCCTCGTGATCCGCCCACCTTGGCCTCCCAAAGTGCTGGGATTACAGGCGTGAGCCACCACGCCGGTCTTTTCTCTCTGTCTCTGTCTCTCTCTGTCTCTGTCTCTGTCGCTCTTGCTCTCGCTCTCGCTCTCTCTCGCTCTCGCTCTCTCTCTCGCTTTGGCTCTCGATCTCGATCTCGATCTCGATCTCGCTCTCCCTCTCCCTCCCTCTCTTCCTTCCTTTCTTTTTTTTCCTGACAGAGTCTTGCTTTATCACCCAGGCTGGAGTGCGGTGGCACAATCTCAGCTCACTGCAGCCTCCACCTCCCAGGTTCAAGCCATTCTCCTGTCTCAGTCTTCCAAGTAGCTGGAATTACAGGTACCCGCCATCATGCCTGGCTAATTTTTGTGTTTTTAGTAGAGATGGGATTTCACTATGTTGGCCAGGCTGGTCTCAAACTCCTGACCTCAGGTGATCCACCCGCCTTGGCCTCCCAGAGTGCTGGGATTACAGGTGTGAGCTGTCGCACCCTACCTAGAGAGAGAGAGATTTCTTATGATGTTATTTGAGCACCTGGATCCAGCTGGACCTGAAACCACCACTCCTGCACATTTTTGTTAATGGAACCAATACATTTACATTTTGATCTAAGTTGGATTGAGCTGAATTCCTGTCAAGTCAGTAAAAGAGTTCTCACTGGTACCTCCAACTTCCCCTGGGCCCCTCACTGTGTGGTTTCTTACCAGTTTCTTCTGCTTCTGTCATAGTTGGTGGGGGAGGGAAAGAGTCTATGTGATGGCATGTGGGTGATAGATAGGGGAGTTGAGTCATGGTGGAGTACAGCCCAGGGATCAACCTAAGGAGACTGGGGTCAGATAGGACTGGGCAACGAATATCCCCTTTTGAGCCTCAGTGCTCCCATCTGTAACGTGGGAAGAGAGACAGTCCTTCCCTCTTGGGGTTGTCTGCAGGTGGGATATAGTGTCTGGGGCATAATAAGTGCTCAAGAAAAAGTGGCAAGTAGATAGTCCTAGATGGGGTCTTCTCCAGGCCTCCGGTGCAATGCAGGGACAATGGAGGGGAAGGGAAGGTTTTTAGAACCTTCCCTGGGGTTTGTAACCAACAACTCTGGGCCTCTGTTGTCACTGCCAACCACAAGCACCTGCTGAGCAAACGGCATGCACCTGTCACCCGTCACTCCGAGAAGGGGCTCCAATCCAGCCAGAGCAGGCGGCCTCTATTCTAGGCCAGATCCTGGCTGTGTGCAGCGTCTGTGAGCTCGCCCACCTGTTCTGAAACCCAGCTGGGCTCCAGTCTCTGCCTGTCCCACCTCCCACCCCCAGCTTCCTTCCTGGAGCAAACGTTGATCTGATGCTTTTCATGTCCCAGGGACTGTGCTAGGAACCACAGGGATGCAAGGGCAGAAACCCAGGTTAGCGAGTTTCATACTTTGTGCCATGCTGTGTGCCCAGGGTGGGCATTGCATATGCTTGTCTCAGCCACACAAAGCCTGAGAGGTGTGCTAAACACATGTTTTATAGAGGCTCAGACTGAAAGCACTGCCTGGTGAAGGTGGTGGAGTTGATACAAACACTATATGTGTTTCTTTTCTTTTTTCTTTTTCGAGACAAGGTCTTGCTCTGTTGCCCAGGGTGGAATGCAGTAGCATGATCTAGGCTCACTGCAACCTCAAATTCCTGGGTTCAAGTGATTGTCCTGCCTCAGCCTCCTGAGTACCTGGAACTACATGTGTGTGCCACCACACTCGGTTGATTTTTAAATTTTTGGAGATGGGGTCTCACTAGGTTGCCCAGGCTGGTCTCAAACTCCAGGCCTTAAGCAATTATCCCACCTCTGCCTACCAAAAAGCTAGGATTACAGGCGTGAGCCACCGTGCCTGGCCCTGTGTGTTTCTTCAAAGCCCATATTCTTTAATATGGTGCCTGTTACAATACAGATTACATTGTGAAATGCTGTTACATTTAAAAACGTAGTGTGTAGCTGCCTGGGGTGACTCATGCCTGTAATCTCAGCTATTTGGGAGGTTGAGGTGAGAAGATTGCTTAAGCCCAGCAGTTCGAGGCTGCAATGAGCTATAATTGAGCCACTGCACTCCAACCTGGGTGACAGAGTTAGGCCTTGATTTAAAAAAAACCAAAAAACAATATACTGCCTAGTACATAGTAAGTGCCAATAAATAGTAGATACAAATTGTACTTGGATTCTAGCTCTCACATAGCCACTGTATGTAGAGTAGGGAGTATGTAGATGTTAATACATCTACATGGTATATAGATACATTAACAACTGACTCAAAAACAGAAGGCAGGGCTGGGTGCGGTGGCTCACGCCTGTAAGCCCAGCACATTGGGAGGCAGAGGCGGGCGAATCTTGAGGTCAGGAGATCGAGACCATCCTGGCTAACATGGTGAAACACTGTCTCTACTAAAAATACAAAAAATTAGCTGGGCATGGTGGTGGGCACCTGTAGTCCCCGCTACTCGGGAGGCTGAGGCAGGAGAATGGCGTGAACCTAGGAGGTGGAGCTTGCAGTGAGCTGAGATCGTGCCACCGCACTCCAGCCTGGGCAAAAGAGCAAGACTCGGTCTCAAAAAAAAAAAAAAAAAAAACAAAAAAAACAGAAAGCAGAAAGTAGAGCTGTGCAATAGACATAGACTGTGTGAACCACATATGTAATGAAACATTTTCTAGTAGCCACATTAAAAAGAAACAGGTGGGGGCCGGGTGTGGTGGCTCAAGCCTGTAATCCCAGCACTTTGGGAGGCCGAGACGGGCGGATCATGAGGTCAGGAGATCAAGACCATCCTGGCTAACACGGTGAAACCCCGTCTCTACTAAAACAATACAAAAAACTAGCCGGGCGAGGTGGCGGGCGCCTGTAGTCCCAGCTACTCGGAGGCTGAGGCAGGAGAATGGCACAGACCCAGGAGGCGGAGCTTGCAGTGAGCTGAGATCCGGCCACTGCACTCCAGCCTGGGCAACAGAGCGAGACTCCGTCTCAAAAAAAAAGAGAAAAAAAAAGAAACAGGTGAAATTAATTCTTACATTTTATTTAGCCCAATATTCCTCAAATATTATAATGCTAACATGTAATCAATATAAAACTGTTATTATTATTATTATTATTATCATTATTATTATTAAGACAGGGTCTCATTTTGTCACCCAGGCTGGAGTGCAGTGGTGTAATCACAGCTCACTGCAGCCTTGACCTCCTGGGCACAAGCAATCCTCCCACATCAGCCTCCTGAGTAGCTGGGACTACACGAATGTTGCTCAGCTAATTTCTGAGTCTTTTGTAGAGACAGGATTTTGCCATGTTGCCCAGGCTGGTCTCGAACTCCAGGGCTTAAGTGACCTGCCTGCCTCGGCCTCCCAAAGTGCTGAGAATATAGGTGTGGGTCACCACACTTTGCATTAAAACAATTTTTTCCTGCTTTTTTGTTTTTGTTTGTTTGTTTTTGTTTTTTTGAGACAGAGAGTCTCACTCTGTTGTCCAGGCTGGAGTGCCATGACCTCGATCTTGGCTCACTGCAACCTCCACCTCCCGAGTTCAAGTGATTCTCCTGCCTCAGCCTCCTGAGTAGCTGGGATTACAGGCGTGTGCCACTACACCTGGCTAATTTTTGTATTTTTAGTAGAGACAGGGTTTCACCATGTTGTCCAGGCTGGTCTCGAACTCCTGACCTCAAGTGATCTGCCTGCCTCAGCCTCCCAAAGTGGTGGGATTACAGGCGTGAGCCGCTGTGTCTGGTCAAAAAAAAGTATTATTACTATTTTATTTATTTATTTTTGAGACAGAATTTCGCCTTGTTGCCCAAGCTGGAGTGCAATGGTGTGATCTCTGCTCACTGCAATCTCCGCCTCCCGGGTTCAAGTGATTCTCCTGTCTCAGGCTCCAGAGTAGCTGGGATTACAGGTGTGCACCACCACACCTGGCTAATTTTTATATTTTTAGTAGAGATGGAGTTTCATCATATTGGTCAGGCTGGTCTCGAACTCTTGACCTCAGGTGATCCTCCCGCCTCGGCCTCCCAAAGTGCTGGGATTACAGGCATGAGCCACTGTGCCCAGTCAAAAAAAATTATTAATGAGACATTTTACATTCTTCTTTTTTCGGACGAAGTCTTCGAAATCTCTGTGTAAGTATAGAGCATCCCAATTCAGGTGCAAAATTTTTATCAGAAATACTTAATCTGTATTTAGATCTCATAAAATTTATAGTTGAATGAATTCAAGTGTAATTTGCATACCCAAGGTGCTCCAAGCAAAGTTTTCTAATAATTGAATGCAGTGTTAGTTTTATAGCTTAAATATAAAGGTAAATAAAATTAAAAATTCAGTTACACAGTCCCACTTGCCACATTTCAGTGCCCAATAGCCATATTTGGCCATGGTGTTAAGCAGGGTGGTAGAAAGGACGCCTGTGAGGTAGAGGTTTCCCGGTGAGACTTTAGGGGTTGATATTTAGTGGGGGAGAAAATACATGTCAAAACACATGGACAAAAAGAGGCAAATTCTGTGGTTGCCTACCCAATATCTGTAACCCCTTTTCCTTAGCGACTCAATTTAGATTTTTGTTAGGAGTAGCAATAGACCAAATTAAAAAAAAAAAAAAAAAGAGGCCGGGCGCAGTGGCTCACGCCTGTAATCCCAGCACTTTGGGAAGCCAAGGTGAGCAGATCATCTGAGGTCGGGAGTTTAAGACCAGCCTGGCTAACATGGTGAAAACCCATTTCTACTAAAAATACAAAAAAATTGGGTGGGCGTGGTGGCACATGCCTGTAATCCCAGCTACTCAGGAGGCTGAGGCAGGAGAATTGCTTGAACCTGGGAGGCGGAGGTTGCAGTGAGCTGAGCTCATGCCATTGCACTCCTGCTTGGGGCAACAAGAGCGAAACTCAAAAAAAAAAAAAAAAGAAAAAAGAAAAACCACATTTGTGAGCTTCCTTTACAGATAGTGTTCCTAAGCCATCTCTTACTAATAGTTACTGGGAAGGCTGGATACAGTGTCTCACACCTGTAATCCCAGCACTTTGGGAGACCAAGGGGGGGACGGATGACTTGAGTTCAGGAGTTCGAGACCAGCCTGGCCAACATGGTGCAACCCCATCTCTAGTAAAAATACAAAAATTAGCCAGGCGCGGTGGTGCGCTCTTGTAATCCCAGCTACTTGGGAGGTTGAGGCAGGAGAATTGCTTGAATCTGGAAGGTGGAGGTTGCAGTGAGTCAAGAGGGTGTCATTGCACTCAGCCTGGGTGACAGAGTGACACTCAAAAAAAAAAAAAAAAAACAACCTAAATGAGAAGTAGTTGGGTGGAGCTTCCAGGAAAGCACTTTAAAGAATGGGGCTGACTCACCTGAGATACCCTTTTGCCCTCCCTCCTTCCTCCTTTGTGCCTGGAATGAAGACATGATGGTTCGAGTTGCAGTAGTAATTGTGTGACCTTGATCACTGAAACCATGCTCTAAGGATACCAGAGCGGAAAGTCAGAATGAACATGGGATATTGATGACCTGGGGGACATGTCAGCCTGGACTTCTTTTTTTTTTTTTTTTTTAAGGTTTCTTTATTAAGAAAAGAAACCTTTACCTTGTTTAAACCACTGTTATTTCAGTTCCCTGTTACTAGAAGTTAAGCACAATTCCTAACTGATACGAAAGTGTGCAAGTGTCAAAAAAGAAGTGAATAGTTTGGTGTGACTGGTATTATATCTGATAAACCATCCTAGGAAAAGCATTTGTTTATTATTTGCTTATTGAATACTGCTTGCAGGGCTTGTAAAGTGTAATGTATGTAATCAGCACCGCTTCCACATTTTATAGATAAGGAAACTGAGACAGAAGTTAAGCAACTCGGTCAGGATCCCAAAGCTAACAAGCAGTGAATGTGGCCAGGCGTGGTGGGTCACGCCTATAGTCCCAGCACTTTGGGAGGCTGAGGCAGGTGGATCACATGAGGTCAGGAGTTCGAGATCAGCCTGGCTAATATGGTAAAACCCCGCCTTTACTAAAAATACAAAAATTAGCCGGGTGTGATGGCACACAACTATAGTCCCAGCTACTCAGGAGGCTAAAGCAGGAGAATCGCTTGAACCTGCAAGGCGGAGGCTGCAGTGAGCCGAGATCGTGCTACTGCACTCCAGCTTGGGCAAGAGAGTGAGACTGTCTCAAAAACAAAACAAAACAAAAACAACAAAAAACCCAAGTAGTGAATGTGGGCTTCCAGTCCAGGCAGTTTGACCAAAGGGCTGCTGTCTTAAGTGGAAGTCAAGGAATTATGGCTGAATAATGTGAAGGAATTTGAACTGGGTTCAGACACGTGGACCTTGGCCTGGATGTCCCAATCTCACTTGCCTGGTGTCCTCAGGCCCCTGTGGGTTTCCAAACACCAATTTCAGCTCATCTACTTGGGTGTGCCACACCAGTGGTACACCAGTGTGACTGCACCAATGTGACTGCAATTGTGTGTGTGCCATTGTGCGCCACACTAATGCGACCGCACTGTAGACTCTGGGCCATTCTCCCGGGATTTGCCTCCACGCCCCTTCCCCTTCATGATATGCTAACTGGCCTTGTAGAGGTGGCCTGTTGGCTGCACACTGTATTCTGCACATTGCTGGAATCGGTGCCAGCTCTCCTGCTTCCCCGCAAGCTGTTTGGGCCAGCAGGGAGCTTCCTCTTTTTTGCTCTAAGTGCAGCGGCTTTCCCAGGGGGTCCCGCAGCAGAAAGGACTGGAGTTGGTCTTGTCTGAGCCATTGTTCAGTTGGTAGGCATCCGTATGCCATGCTGGGCGTTCACAGCTGGCGTCTATTCTGATTCACCAGTGGCCATGCTGTGCTGGTTATTAAAGAGTTGGAATATTAGCCCAGCCTGAGTTATAAACTCTGTGTCTTAGCATTTATATGATCGTGGGCAAACCACTTCACTTCTTAGTTTTAATGTACTCATCTATAAAATGGGAATATAATACATCCAGGGGTTACGAAGAAGGCAAAATCAGACCACGTTTGCAAAGGACTCAGCAGTGCACCTAGCTCCCTGACCATGCTTGGTAGCTGGTAGGAACTATTATTTTGCTAGTGACATCTTGGATCTCAAGTGTGGACAGGTCAGAGCTCTTGCTTCCTGGGTTGACTGTGAAGGGTGAGGAACAGCCTTGACATTGAAAACCCGCAGGCTATTGACTCTAAACTTTGGTCTGGTATAATGGAAGGAACATCGGTCTTGGATTTAGGTATTCGGGGGTCTGGTTCTAACTTAGGCTGCTGATGTGGGACAGTCCCTTGGGAGCTGTGAGTGAGAGGACGTGGGACAAAGTCCCATGGGGTCAGGTAGGCAGTGCAAATGGGAGAAACTGAGCAACTGGGGACTCGGGATTGAGATACTAGGAGAAGGCAGAGGTAGTGGCCATGGGACCTGTGGATGGGGAACATTCTCTTTTAGAGACAGGGTCTTGCTCTGTGGCCCAGGGTAGAGTGCAGTGGCACTATCACAGCTCATTGTAGCCTCAAGCTCCTAAGCTCAAGTGAAAGCCCAGCCAATTTTTTATTTTTAGTTTTCGTAGAGACGGAGTTTCACTATGTTGTCCAGGGTGGTCTTGAACTCCTGGGGTCAAGTGATCCTCCCACCTCAGCCTTCCAAAATACTGGGATTACAGGAGTGAGCCACTGAGCCCAGCCAAAGGGTCCTCTCTCTCTCTCTCTCTCTCCCTTTTTGAGATGGAGTCTTGCTCTGTCACCCAGGCTGGAGTGCAGTGGCACAATCTTGGCTCACTACAACCTCTGCTTCCCAGGCTCAAGCAATTCTCCTGCCTCAGCTTCCCCAGTAGCTGGGACCACAGATGTCTGCCCACCACACCTGGCTAATTTGGTATTTTTAGTAGAGATGGGGTTTCACCATGTTGGCCAGGCTGGTCTGAAACTCCTGACCTCGTGATCCACCCACCTCAGCCTCCCAAAGTGCTGGGATTACAGGCATGAGTCACCACACCCGGCCCCCAACGGTCCTCTCTTAAAGGAGGACAGTTCTGGCAGCCTGGGGTGGCTTCTGACAACTTTGTGAAGGGGAGGGAGATAGAAATAAACATCTATTAAGTTCCTAGTATGAGCCAAATTCTGTCTATGTATTATCTTAATTTTTATAAAAGAGTTCAAGAAAGATTTTTTTTTTTTTTTTTTTGAGAGAGTCTTGCTCTGTCACTAGGCTAGAGTATAGCGGCGTGATCTCGGCTCACTGCAATCTCTACGTCCCGGGTTCAAGCAATTCTGTCTCGGCCTCCCGAGTAGCTGGGACTACAGGTGCACACCACCATGCCCAGCTAATTTTTGTATTTTTAGTAGAGACGAGGTTTCACCGTGTTGGCAAGGATGGTCTCGATCTCTTGACCTCGTGATCCACCCGCCTCGGCCTCCCAAAGTGCTGATTTTATCCCCATATTATAGAAGAGGAGATTGAGGCCTAGAGACAGAAGTGATTTGTGCAAGGGCCGCATTGCTAGGAGGCAGCAGAGGAGCCAGAATTCAAACACAGGCCTGATTGTCCATTGAGTACCTTTTTAGTTTCTTGAAAAATACCAATGTTTGCCCCTCAGGGTTACCTCGTGCCTCTGTTGTGCCTCTGCCTGACATTTCCTCTGCATCCTCCGAGTGCTTCCCAGGATGGCTTCTTGCCCTGCTGGTCTCTGTTTAAACATCGACCTTTGAGAAGGCCTTCCCTGACCCCTCCTCCCCCTGCCGCACCTACCAGCGTAATTCTGGCTCTTTGAGTGGTTCACTGCGTCACAAGTCACAATCACTTATTAACTTTTTGTTCGCTTCTTTTATCTAGACAAGGGCTTTACTTTCAAGGAGCTCACATTCAAATGGGGCAGAAAGGCACTGAACCCAGAAACGAATAATTCTCTAGGATGGTGGTAAGTGGTGAGAAGAAAATAAAACAAGGCAACAGGAGAGAAAGTGATGGAGGGAAGCAGAATGCAGATGGGATGATCAAGGAAGGCTTCTCTAGGAGGTGATGTTTTTGGTGAGATCTGAGAATTGAGAAGGAGAAAGTTGTTTGAAAATCCAGGGAAATGGCCAGGCATGGTAGGTCACTCTGTAATCCTAGCACTTTGGGAGGCTGAGACGGGCTGATCGCTTGAGGTCAGGAGTTTGAGATCAGCCTGGCCAACATGGTGAAACTCCATCTCTACTAAAAATACAAAAACTTAGCCGGGCGTGGTAGCGGGTGCCTGTAATCCCAGCTACTTGGGAGGCGGAGGCAGGAGAATTGCTTGAACCTGGGAGGTGGAAGTTGCAGCGAGTCAAGATTGCACCACTGCACTCCAGCCTGGATGATAGAGTGAAACTGTGTCAAAAAAATAAAAAGAAAAGAAAGAAAGAAAAGGAAGGAAGGAAGGAAGAAAGGCCAGGAGCGGTGGCTCACGCCTGTAACTCCAACACTTTGGGAGGTCGAGGTGAGTGGATCACCTGAGGTCAGGAGTTTGAGACCAGCCTGACCCATATGATAAAACTCTGTCTCTGCTAAAAATACAAAAATTAGCTAGGCATGGTGGTGGGCACCTGTAATCCCAGCTACTCGGGAGGCTGAGACAGGAGAATCCCTTGAACCCAGGAGGCAGAAGTTGCAGTGAGCTGAGATCGCACCACTGCACTCCAGCCTGGGCAACAAGAGCGAAACTGCATCTCAAAAAAAAAAAAAAGAAAGAAAGAAAAAAAAAATTCAGGCCGGGCGCGGTGGCTCAAGCCTGTAATCCCAGCACTTTGGGAGGCCGAGACGGGCGGATCACGAGGTCAGGAGATCGAGACCATCCTGGCTAATACGGTGAAACCCCGTCTCTACTAAAAACTACAAAAAACTAGCCGGGCGAGGTGGTGGCGCCTGTAGTCCCAGCTACCCGGGAGGCTGAGGCAGGAGAATGGCGTGAACCTGGGAGGCGGAGCTTGCAGTGAGCTGAGATCCGGCCACAGCACTCCGGCCCGGGGGCCAGCGCGAGACTCCGTCTCAAAAAAAAAAAAAAAAAGAAAAGAAAAAAAATTCAGAGAAAAGGTATTCCAAGCAGATGGAACAGCCTGCGGAAAGGCACTGGGGTATAAATGAGTTTTGTGTGTTCAAGAGACAGAAAGACAGACCAGAGGCCATGTCAAATAAGGCCTTAGAGGCTGAGATAAGGAGTTGGTTCATTGCTTATGGTTTGCCTCCTAATTAAACTGTGAGCTTCATGAGGGCAGGGACCTAGTCTGTCTTATTCAACACTGGGTTCCCAGAGTCTAGCCTTTGGCACATGGCAGGTACTCAACTGAACCAATAAATGCACGTGTCACCACATTGCCTCCTACACTCCTGCTACATTCCCGTGTGGTTTTTGAGCATTTCTCATGCCTGGCCTTCCTGTCTTCCCCGTGGCGTCTCATTCATTCCGGGCCCTAGTTCTGAGAATGCATCCTAACCCTGTGAGCTCATCAACTCACAAAAGCTCCAGGGTCTACTTCCAGGGAGAGCTGCATCTTTTTAATTTTAATTTTTTTTTTTTTTTTGAAACAGAGTCTCGCTCTGTCGCCCAGGCTGGATTGCAGTGGCGCCATCTCAGCTCCCTGCAACCTCCACCCTCCTAGGTTCAAGTGATTCTCCTGCCTCAGCCTCCCAAGTAGCTGGGACTACGGGCGTGCACTGCTACACCCGGCTAATTTTTTTGTATTATTGTGGAGACAGGGTTTCACCCTGTCAGTCAAGCCGGTCTCCTATTCCTGACCTCAAGTGATTCACCCACCTCTGCCTCCCAAAATGCTGAGATTATAGGAGTAAGCCCCTGAGCCCGGCCAAGAGCTGCATTTGAAAAGCACATTTCACAGGGGTCCACAAAACTTTATGGCATCAAATGGTGGCATTCCAGGCCCACGTGTCTGTGCTCACATGCACGTATATACCTGGAGGTCCTAGGGTCCCCTCAGACCCACGCAAGAAAGCTGCCCTGACCCACCAGCTGTTAGGAAACTCGGTCACATCAGTAATTCTATGACTTGCCCTACCGGTGCCCGAGGGAGTGGGAAGTTAACCAGTCTTGCTGGAAAAGGCATGCGAAATGTCGGGAACTCTGTGGTCTGAGAACCATCTAAACTCACGGTAAACTCACGGTACAATTTGCATTCCAGCCCCAGCCCAGGCTCACTCCACCAGATCTCACGCCCGCTCACGGCGTTTCGTGACATTTACAAACAGTGGACACTCGTGGGCCAGCCGGGGGGGGGGACAGGAACGGGGACACCCCTGTACTGCATCTGAGTTGTCCTAGAGTTAATTTAATGATGAAACAATCACAGACATTCTCCTTTCTCTGGGGAGTGCAAATGGCTTTCTAAACACCAGGCCTACGGCTAGCGAAGGAGGCGGGGGTAAACGGTTTACCTTGGATGGGGAATGAGTGTTCAGTCCATTAAGGGGAGTCCAAGAGCAGAAGCTAATGGTCCCTCCAGGCCTGGAAGTTAATTCGGACTTGAAAATAGTTCTCAAAATCCATTTGCCGAACACTTCAGCCCACACTGATCGCGTCCCGCCAACTGCACTTCAACACGTGCCTACTGGCCATTTGCTTGGTCCGACTGACTCAGAGACACTGGCCCAGGAGGTTAACGACCTAGGACTTCTCCACTTCTGAAAGTGGAGAACACAGTCCTTTGTCTGCAGCACAGGACAGGCAATAAGGTGAGGCAAGGGAGGCGTTGTCTCAGTCCCCAAAAACAACTCTGTAATCAAGAGAAAATATTTAATGCAATATTTTTTAAAAATTAAGATTGGTGAAAAAAAACCAGGATGGACAAAATGGCAAAATGTAAAATATAGACAAGATCTTATCCTCAGTTGTTCAACTTCGACCTTTACCCACAATGACCTTGACCCTCACTCTCATGACATTGACCTTTACTCTTGTAACCCTGACCATCACTGGCCTCACCATAGTCCCAGCCTTGATATAAAGTTATTTTAGGTGGTGGTCCACCTGCGAACACTTTTTTATTTTAATTGTTAACGTTTTTAAAAAAATTATGGACAAGTCATTCCAGTAGGGAATTCACTGTTGGGATATAACATTTTTCTTTTAAAAAAGTAATTTCTGCCGGGCGCGGTGGCTCAAGCCTCTAATCCCAGCACTTTGGGAGGCCGAGACGGGCGGATCACGAGGTCAGGAGATCAAGACCATCCTGGCTAACATGGTGAAACCCTGTCTCTACTAAAAATACAAAAAACTAGCCGGACGACGTGGCGGGCGCCTGTAGTCCCGGCTACTCGGGAGGCTGAGGCAGGAGAATGGCGTGAACCCGGGAGGCAGAGCTTGCAGTGAGCTGAGATCCGGCCACTGCACTCCAGCCTGGGCGGCAGAGCGAGACTCCGTCTCAAAAAAAAAAAAAAAAAAAAATTAATTTTGGGGTTGGGGGATGGCTCCTGCCTATAATTCCGTGCTTTGGGAGGTCGAGACAGGAGAATTGCTTGAGGCCAGGAGTTTGAGACTAGTCCGGGCAACACAGCAAGACTCCATCTCTACAAAAACTAAAAAATTAGCCAGGCCTGTTGGTGCACACCTGTAGTCCCAGCTACAGGGGCCGAGGTGGGAAGATTGCTTCAGACTAGGAGTTCAAGGCTGAAGTGAGCTGTGACTGTGCCACTGCACTCCAACCTGGGTGACAGAGAGAGACACTGTCTTTAAAAAAATTAAAAAGTTAAAAAAAAAAAAAAAAAAAAGGCCGGGCATGGTGGCTCATGCCTGTAATCTCAGCACTTTGGGAGGCCAAGGCGGACAGATGGCTTGAGCTCAGGAGTTTGATACGAGCCTGGCCAGCATAGTGAAACCCTGTCTCTACTAAAAATACAAAAAAATTAGCTGGGCATGAAGGCACGCACCTGTAGTCCCAGCTACTCAGGAGGCTGAGGCATGAGAATTGCTTGAACCCTGGAGGCGGAGGTTTCAGTGAGCTGAGATTGTGCCACCGCACTCTAGCCTGGGTGACAGAGCGAGACGTCATCTCAAAAAAAAAAAGACTCACATTAATTTCAATAAAAAAGAACTGCATTTACTTAAAGAAAAACACTGAGTAATCAATAGCACAGGTGGTCTGTGGATGTGGAGCGGATACCTGTGAAACTGCCAAAGGCAGGGCTAGGTGACCTTCTCTCATGTTCCTCGTTGTACAACGGCAATTTCTGACTTAAAGCAGGTACCCAGCATGTGTCATGAAAAGAGCACAGGCCTTGTCAGAAGGGTGACCTGAATAGTCACCGAACTGCTCTTCCCCTCTAAAATGGGGATCCCGGCCCAGTGTGGTGGCTCACGCCTGTAATCCCAGCACTTTGGGAAGTCAAGTGGATCACCTGAGGTCAGGAGTTCAAGACCAGCCTGGCCAACATGGAGAAACCCTGTCTCTATTAAAAAATTAGTCCGGCATGGTGGCATGTGCCTGTAATCCCAGCTACTCGGGAGGCTGAGGCAGGATAATCACTTGAATCCAGGAGGTGGAGGTTGCAGTGAGTGGAGATCTCTCCAGCCTAGGAAACAGAGCAAGACCCTGTCTCAAAAAAACAAAAGGATTCCAACACCTGTCACAGAAGCAAGGAGTAGCCAGGCTACATCATGACTTTTGAGGTCCCAAGATACTTTTGCCTTTGTGGATCCCTAAGTAAATACTAAAAATTATATTTTGCCCTGGCGCAGTGGCTCATGCCTATAATCTCAGCACTTTGGGAGGCTGAGGCGGGTGGATCACCTGAGGTCAGGAGTTCGAGACCAGCCTGGCCAACATGGTGAAACCCTGTCTCTACTAAAAATACAAATATCAGCTGGGTGTGGTTGTGGGTGCCTGTAATCCCAGCTACTTGAGAGACTGAGTGATGAGAATCGCTTGAACCTGGGAGGCGGACTTGGCAGTGAGCTGAGATCGTGCGACTGCACTCCTGCCTGGGTGACAAGAGAGAGACTCCATCTCAAAAAAAAATAAAAATCAGGCCGGGCGCGGTGGCTCAAGCCTGTAATCCCAGCACTTTGGGAGGCCGAGACGGGCGGATCACGAGGTCAGGAGATCGAGACCATCCTGGCTAACAAGGTGAAACCCCGTCTCTACTAAAAATACAAAAACTAGCCGGGCGAGGTGGCGGGCGCCTGTCGTCCCAGCTACTCGGGAGGCTGAGGCAGGAGAATGGCGTAAACCCGGGAGACGGAGCTTGCAGTGAGCTGAGATCCGGCCACTGCACTCCAGTCCGGGCGACAGAGCGAGACTCCGCCTCAAAAAAAAAAAAAAATAAATAAAATAAAAAAAAATAAAAAATAAAAAATAAAAATCATATTTTACGACTGCATGGTTATAAAGATTCATGCAAGCCAGAGTCAATTATATCCACTTTATATCAACACCATCAACATACGCACCTTGCTTATTTTGAGCAGCAAAATATTTTTGAGGCCTCCAGCAAAGCTCATGTCCACAAGCAGTGTGGCTGCTATGCCGAATGGAGAGGCTGGCCCTGCTGCACCAGGGGCAGGTATGTATGTATGTATGCATGTATTTTGTGACGGAGTCTTGCTCTGTCACCCAGGCTGCAATGCAGTGGCACAATCTCGGCTCACTGCAACCTCTGCCTCCTGGGTTCAAGCGATTCTCCTGCCTCAGCCTCCTAAGTAGCTGGGACTAAAGGCGCCCGCCATCACGCCCAGCTAATTTTTGTATTGTTAGTAGAAACGGGGTTTCACCATTGGTCAGGCTGGTTTCGCACTCCTGACCTTGTGATCCGCCTGCCTTGGCCTCCCAAAGTGCTGGGATGAGCCACCGCCCTGGCCAGGGGCAGGCACTTATATACATAATCCTTTAATTTTCACAATGCCTCAGGCAGGCACCATTAGCTCATTTTATAAATGACAATAAAGAGGCCCAGCGACATTTAGCAACTTGCCGAAGGTCACACAGCCAGTGAATAGCAAGGCAGATATTTGAACCCAGGTCTGATTCTGGAGTCTGCCCTTTCCGGGCCCCCACTCTCCTGCAGCAGCCCAGGAAGTGAGATAATCTGAAGAGCTGCCAATCCCTGAGTGATCCATCATGTCCCTTGGTAATGGAAATTGTGAGTATGCTCAGGGCTGGTCCCCACGAGGCCCATAAGATGTCAGTGGTCTGCAGGAACACCCCAGTGTTCTGACCTTGTGGTCACCTGCGCTTGTGGGGGTTTCACCACACACTCAGGCTGGTTTCTAAAGAGTCTCTAGGTCTCACCTCAGACAGCGAGATGTCCTCAGAGCCTCTGAGACACCGGGCACCGTCCTCCAAGTCTGAGACTCCAACAGAGCAGGCTGATGTTTGTTTCATGCTTCTGTGTTCTTGAAAAGGACAAAGCAAAAAAGAGAGATAAAGAACTTTGGACGCAGACCAAAGCCACTCAGGTTTTTAACTCTGTGTCCCCTTGCCGGCTCCTCCGTGAGACAGGCCTGACAAGTGTCACCTGAACAAGGGGTCAAAGCCATTCCGTTCCATGCATGCGGCACTGCAATTTTAAACAACTGTGGCTTGAGAAAAAGATCCTCCCGAGAACGTGAAATCCAACAGAGTTTGCAGTTTCCAGCTTCGGTGCTCCCTGAATTATACATGGGCAAAACCCCCTTGAAGGCTGCTTTTTAAGCCGTGAGGGGAAGGCGTGTAATTTTGGTCTCTAGCATTCTGCTGAAGCACTTGCTGAGGACAAGGCCCCTTCGGCGCCAAGTGGCGTTTGCCTCCAAACCAAACGGGGCACTTTGACGCCTCAAATAGCTTCAAGCTGCCAGCAGAAAGGAGGCAAAGGGGACCGGCACTTCCTCTCTTTGCCAGTCCTGAATCCTGAAGGTTTGGAGAGACGGGGAAACTGGGCTCCTGTCCCTGTGGTGGCAGCTGTGACACAGGCCAGAGTGACATTCTTCCCCTTCCTGGCTGTAAAGAGGGAAAGTGCTATAAACCTCTGGAAAGGGGAAGGGGCCAGGAGAAGCTGACTGAGCCAGAGCAGGAGAGACGCAGCAGGGTCCAGCTAGGGTGTAGGCAGCCCGGCCACCCTGTTCGATAGGCAACCGCTCCAGGTCCAGGCTGCCCAGCACCACGCCAGGCGCAACAGGGACAGTGACACGTCCCACTTCTATAATGGAGCAACTGGTGTTCAGGGCTCTGTAGCTCCCTACCCACTGGGAGGGAGTTCTTGAGACTGTCTTCTCTCCCTGAGGTTTGCCCAAGGATAGTGGGTGATGGCATTCAAAGGACCTACGTTGGCTGAGATCATTTGGCTCAGTGGTGGCTAAGGATATGGGCCCTGGTGACAGTCATGGATGCTTTATAACTTATTAGCCATGTGACTCTGAGCCAGTTATTGCACCTCTTAGATCCTCAGTTTCCTCTTCTGTAGAATGGGCTGATTGCCCCCATTGAAGTATCACAGTTTGTTGTGCAGATAAAATCAATGCAGGCTGAGTGCCTGTAGCTCAGTAACTGAGCAGATTTTAAGCACTTGAAAAATGAGAGTCAGTGGGAGCGGTGGCACACACCTATAATCCCAGCACTTTGGGAGACTGAGGGGAGGGGATCGCTTGAGTCCAGGAGTTCAAGACCAACTTGGGTAACATAGTGAGACCTCCATCTCTACAAAACATATACACACACACACACACACAGCTGGTCATGGTGGCATGTGCCCGTAGTCCCAGCTACCTGGGAGGCTGAGGTAGGAGCATTGCTTGAACCTGGGAGTTCCAGGCTGCAGTGAGCCATGATTGTGCCACTGCACTCCAGCCTGAGTGACAGAGCCAGACCCTATCTCTAAAAAACAAAACAGAAACAAAAACAAAACAAAACAAAAAGCTATCTTGATTATTTGGATCCTGTAGAGAAATAAATGCAATAGAGCATGTGTGTGTGTATGTGTTTGTGTATGTATGAATGTGTATGAATGTGTGTATGCATGTGTGTGCGTGTGTGTGCATGTATGCGAGTATGTGAGTATACATGTGTGTGCAGGTGTGTGAGTATTCATGTATGTGTGAATATGCATGTGTGTATGTGTGTGAGTATGCACGTATGAGTATGCATGTGTGTGTATCTGTGTGTGTGAGGATGCATGTGTGTATGAGTGTGTGTGTGAGTATGCGTGCGTATGTGTGTGAATATGTGTGTGTATATGTGTGAGTATGCATGTATGTGTGAGTACACATGCATGTGTGTATGTATATGAGTTGTGTGTGTGCATGTGTGAGTATGCATGTGCATATGCGTGTGAGTATGCATGTGTGTGTATGTGTGTAAGTATGCGTGTGTATTGTGTGAGTATGTGTGTATGTGTGTGAGTATGCATGTATTTTGAGTATGCATGCATTTGTATGTGTGTGCATATGTGTGAGTATGCATGTGTGTGCATGTGTGAGTATGCGTGTGTGTCAGTATGCATGTATGTGTGAGTATGCATGTGTGTGCATGTGTGTATGTGTGTGTGTATGTATGTGTGTGTGCATGTGTGTGAGTATGCATGTCTGTGAGTATGCGTGTGGTGTTTATGTGTGTGTGTTTGTGTGTGAGTATCCATGTGTGCGTGTGAGTGTGCGTGTGTGTATGTGTGTGAGTATGCATGTGTGTGCATGTGTGCGTGTGTGTGAGTATGCGTGTGTGTGCATGTGTGTATGTGTGTGAGTATGCATGTGTGCGTGTGTGAGTATGCATGTGTGTGTGAGTATGCGTGTGTGTGTGAGTATGTGTGTGCATGTCAGTATGCATGTGTGCGTGTGTGTGAGTATGCATGTGTGTGTGAGTATGCGTGGGTGTATGCATATGTGTGTGTGAGTATGCATGTGTGTGTGAGTATGCGTGTGTGTGTGTGAGTATGCATGTGTGTGTGTGTGTGTGAGTATGCACGTGTGTGGGTGCATGTGTGCACACTCAAACCAAAAGGTCGGGAAAAGCATTCTCCCCACTAGAAGTGGGAACCTGAGAAGGGCAAATGCTTCATTATTTAGATTCGAAAGCTACTCATTAGGCAAGACTAGAGCACTTAGGAAGAAAAGCTGACCTACAAGTGTAAAATGTTATTATAAGTAATGACAATGATTATAGGATGAGGGTGTGAGCTGAAAGAGGGAAAGCTGGAGAGGTTAATGTCCATTAACTACCGAGAATTAGGATATTGGCTTCTGCAGACACCTCTGGCTAAACCCAACAGTCTGTTTATTTACCTCTTCGTAGGAAGCTCTTAGCACATCAAAAAGGTATTTCAAACACAACCCTCACCCCCAACAATTAGCTTTGGGAAGAAGAGTAAATATGGATGCAATTTATCACTTTGAGGGCCCTACTATTCGAGACAGGTGCCTGTCAGTGAAATAAAACAGACCCCAAGCCCCGCCAAGAAGATCAACCCAGAAGCAATTTGCTAATTTGCTGATCACGGGTGGACAGTCGTTGCTCAAGGGCTTTGGTGACACACAAACAATTCATATCTTTCTGCTAATTCTCATAATCTGAGTCAAATGTTTCCTTTTGGAACCAGTAGGGGAAATAATGACTCAGGAGTGGGTTGAGTCAATTTCACTAGCTTTGCTTTGTCCCCCTTTAACTTAAAAATGTAATTAGAAAGAAACGGAACACTGATGGCAAAGAGCTATGGGAGAGGGACATGACTGGAGGGGACCCTCCATCCCAGTTGGCCCCGGACCCAGGGGTTTTCTGGAATGTGGGACTTTCTGTGCTAGGACTGGGACAGTCCCGGGTGAGTGGGGGTGGTTGGTCAGTCACCCTACCTATTTCCCAGTTCCTGTGGCCCCGTGCAGGTGTCGGGCAATCCCAGCCGGGAGTAATAGTGGGTAAAAGCTGGCTTGTAGTTGACTTTAAGAAATTCTAGGCTGGGCACAGTGGTTCATGCCTGTAACCCCAGCACTTTGGGGGGCCAAGGTGGGAAGATTGCTTGAGGCCAGGAGTTTGAGATCAGCCTGGCGAACATGGGAAACCCCATCTTTACTAAAAATACAAAAATTTGCTGGGCGTGGTGGTGCGTGCCTGTAGTCCCCTACTCGAAAGTTGAGGTGGGAGGATTGCTTCTGCCCAGGAGGTCACAGCAGTGAGCTGTGATCATGCCACAGCACTCCAGCCTGGACGATAGAGCAAGACCCTGTCTCAAAAGAAAAAAGAACTTCTACCTCCTCCCATATGGCAAAACAGACTGTGAACCCATTAGCAACAGGAATGTGATGTCGCGTGGGGCCTGAGTGGGAGTAGCAGAAACCGAGGGAACAAGTCCAGAGAGACTTCTGATAGGCGAGTGCGCAAGGGTCTGAGAGCTGATCCTATACAGATGACGTTACCTCCCAGGGAACTCTTGATGGGAAACGGCAGGGCCCTGTGACATTCTGCAGATTCTGACATTTCTGTCCCCTCCTCCATCTATATCTGAGTGTGTTACAGAAACCAGGGCAATAATGCACACTTTATTCGCGAAATGCACATAATTCTACCGTTTCAGCTGGTTCCATTGCTTCTGAGATTTCATATATAAATATCTATGCGTGTGCTTTTGTGTGTACATTTCTTGACATATTTACGAAGCCCCAGTTTGCCAACCTTCAGGGCATAATGCAAGAACTATTTTTCATCCTAATCTGCTGTAATGACATGTTTTATCATACTATTTCAGCTGTTTCCATTGCTTTCGCTGTTTCATGTTTTATGTATTTTAACTAATGCTTTAATTTTAGTACGTTGTGCCCTAAGGTGCCTTCACAAGGCTTACTTTGGAAGATCGACGGGGATTCACAGCAATGGCAATTGAAAGCTCCACCCACATCCCGCATGATGCAGATGTGGAGATGGGAACAGAGGGCAGGGCGGGAAGGCCGGCGGCTTAGGGCCTGGTGTTTGTAATACGGAGATGTAGAGTCATCCTAGGTTTGCTCAGGGCTTTAACCCAGTTTTAGCCCTGAAAGCCCAGCATCTCAGAACCTGCTCAGTTGTGGACAAACCAGGTGGGTTGGTCACCCTACCAAGATGACGGGCTTGATTTTGATATTTGGTTAGGCTGCTTAAGAGGTAGGAGGTGTCTGTTTCAGTGTACCAAAGAAAGGGCCTGAGGTTTGGAGTCCCCCTCCTCTTAGTTTCAAGCCCAAGTTCTGCCAGTACTGTAATAGTCATTTGAATCTGATGAAATCACTTTAGACCCTCTCTAAGCCTCCGTTTCCTCATCTGGAAAATGGGGCTGGGAAAGCATCTCTTGGAGAACTGCTGTCAGGGATAGAGGGAGCGGTCCATGTTTTCTGCCTGGCACTTCGGGAGTGGTGGAGGTGGCGGCACTTCACTAGCCAGCTGTGGGGTCTTGGCCTGATCATTCCTCTTCTCAGAGGTTCCCATTCCCTGTTCTCCCACCTAATAATGAAGGAGTCAGACAGGATCCCTCTTTTATTTTTTTAGAGACAGGGTCTCACTCTGCCGCCCAGGCTAGAGTGCAGTGATGCAATCATAGCTCACTCGAACTCCTGGGTTGAAGGATCAACTGATTAAAAAAAAATTTTTTTTTGAGACAGACAGGTTCTCACTCCGTTGCCTAGGCTGGTTGTGAACTCCTGGTCTCAAGTGATCCGCCTACCTCAGCCTCTCAAAATGCTGGGATTACAGACAGGAGTCACTGTGCCCAGTCCCCAGACCAGATACTTTTGAAGTGCTCAAAGTCCATATCCCAAGGCAAAGTGAAGGGCAGAGGCCACCACATAGACCTTCCAGATTTAAGCACCAAGGAGTCCCCTTAGCCCATTTACACCCTTCAGCAATGGGAGCAGAGGAGCACAAGAGGAATAATGGTAATAATAATAGTGGTCGTAATAATAATAGCTTCTGTTTCCAGAGAGCTTACTGCATGCCAGGCAAGCCCTGTGTTAAGCATTACTCTTTTTTTTTTTTTTTTTTTTTTTTTGAGATGGAGTCTCGCTCTGTCGCCCAGGCTGGAGTGCAGTGGCCGGATCTTGGCTCACTACAAGCTCCGCCTCCCGGGTTCACGCCATTCTCCTGCCTCAGCCTCCCGAGTAGCTGGGACTACAGGCGCCCACCATCTCGCCCGGCTAGTTTTTTGTATTTTTAGTAGAGACGGGATTTCACCGTGTAGACCAGGATGGTCTCAATCTCCTGACCTCGTGATCCACCCGTCTCGGCCTCCCAAAGTGCTGGGATTACAGGCTTGAGCCACCACGCCCGGCCAAGCATTACTCTTTACCTTCCCATTTGATCCCTTCCACAGGACACATGGGAATAAGTGAGAGGATAACACCCATTTTGTAGAGGAGGAGATGGATATTCAGAGAGGTGAAGACTCTTTTTTTTTTTGACATAGTGTCTCGCTCTGTTGCCCAGGCTGGAGTGCAGTGGCACAATCTCGGCTCACTGCAACCTCCGCCTCCTGGGTTCAAGTCATTCTCCTGCCTCAGCCTCCTGAGTAGCTGGAATTACAGGCACCTGTCACCATGCCCGGGTAATTTTTGTATTTTAGTGGAGGCAGGGTTTCACCATGTTGGCCAGGCTGGTCTCAAACTCCTGACCTCAAGAGATTTGCCCGCCTCAGCCTCCCAAAATGCTGGGATTACAGGTGTGAGCCACCACACCTGGCCTGAAGACGTTTCTTGAAGTCCACATAACATGCAAGTGGTCAAGCAGGCATGTGACATTCGTGACTGCAATGTTCACCACGATATCCTTCAGCCATCTTGTCTGGAACATCCCTTTTTGTGCCCAGCCCATGGTAGTAAACGGGGCGACAGCCAGTCTTTCATGCCTGCTTGTCTCCTTCCTCATTTTCCCTCCAACACACCAGACTCTGGATCCTCTTGCCTCTTTTGAGTCTTAAGCGGAAATGTCATTTCTTTCTTCTTCTTCTTCTTCTTTTTTTTTTTTCTTTTTTGAGACGGAGTTTCACTCTTGTTGCCCAGGCTGGAGTGCAATGGCACGATCTCGGCTCACGGCAACCTCCACCTACCAGGTTCAAGCTGTTCTGCCTCAGCCTCCCAAGTAGCTGGGATTACAGGCACGTGCCACTACGCCTGGCTAGTTGTATATTTTTAGTAGAGACAGGGTTTCTCCATATTGGTCAGGCTGATCTTGACCTCCCGACCTCAGGTAATCCACCCGCCTTGGCCTCCCAAAGTGTTGGGATTACAGGCGTGAGCAACTGCGCCCAGCCCATTTCTTTCTTTTTAATCGCCATGCCCTTTCTTGGAAAACCTCCTCTTCACACTGCAAAGCCCAGTTCCTCTGTCCAAGGCAATATCCTCTTAGACCCTCACTAGTGGCTTATCTGCTGATTCAGTCACTGGGTCTTCCCTATCCTTGAGACAAAATGATGGGAAGTTGATGGAAAGTTTGTGGGTCAGAAAAGCCCCAGTGTCTCACTCATGTCCCCTGGATGGCAATTGGCCATCATGTTTCAGAGCCTAGAGATGTGCTACCACACACCACTGTGTTTCATTCTCACTGGGCACCGGGAGGCGGGCACTGGGAAGCGGGCACCATCATTCCTATTTCTAGATCTGGCTAAGAAAATTACGTTTTTTTTCTGGCCAGGCGCGGTGACTCACACCTTTAATCCCAGCACTTTGGGAGGCCGAAGTGGGTGGATCTCTTGAGATCAGGAGTTCAAGACCAGCCTGGCTAACATGGTGAAACCCCGTCTCTACTAATAATATAAAAAGTAGCCGGGAGGGGGCGCGGTGGGTCACGCCTGTAATCCCAGCACTTTGGGAGGCTGAGGCGGGCGGATCACGGGGCCGGGAGATCAAGACCATCCTGGCTAACACGGTGAAACCCCATCTCTACTAAAAATACAAAAAATTAGCCAGGCGTGGTGGCGGCGCCTGTAGTCCCAGCTACTGGAGAGGCTGAGGCAGGTTCCGCCTGGTGAACCCAGGAGGCGGAGCTTGCAGTGAGCTGAGATGGCGCCACTGCACTCCAGCCTGGGCGACAGAGTGAGACTCCGTCTCCGAAAAAAAAAGAAAAAAGAAGAAGAAATAAAGAAAAGAAAGAGAGAGAGAGAGAGAAAGGAAGGAAGGGAGGGAGGGAGGGAGGGAGGGAGGGAGGGAGGGAAGGAAATAAAAAGAAAGTTACAGCCCATGGGCTGGCTGGCTGTTTTTGTCAATAAAGTTTTATTGGACACAGCCATGCGCATTCATTTATGGAAAACCATGGCTATTTCTACACTACAGCAACAAAGTTAAATAGTTGCCACAGAGACTATATATAATGCTTCGCAAAGATATTTGCTATTTGGCCCTTTGCAGAAAAAGTGTACCAACCCCTGTAAATCAAGACGAAGACGGAGGTTCAGAGAAGCTTTAGCAACCTCCCCTAGTTTTCTCAGTGAGCCAAGGACGGCCTGGGGCTCAAATCCGAAACCCCAGACTTTAAGGCAGGTTTCTATGCCCTAAACTCCATCCTTGCTTTCTCCCAGGGCTCCCTTCCACGGAGGTTCCCGGTGCTCTGCATTCCACCGCACAGGTGACTCTTGACTGGTTTTGGGGGCTCAGGGCAGCAGCGAGCTGGAGACTTCAAGTACAGGCACTTAAGGCACGGTGGAACCAGAGAAAAGAAAGTTGGCTGGGGAAGTTTTGTTTATTTGTTTGTTTTCATTTTTTGAAGGCTGGAAGTGCATTTGCTAAAGAACCTCACTTCTACCGATCTCATTTTCCACGCACTTACAAACGGACCAGTGGTTGCAAAAATGAGTCTCTCCTCGCCGAACTGCTCTGCTGTTTCCAGTTTCTGAGGGGCCATCTCGGGCAAGGCTTGGATGGGGCAGGGCCTTCTCTAGGTCTTGGGACCGCCCCTCATCGCAGGAGACAAAACTCCTTCCCACATCCCACATTCAGGCTCCTCTGATGTCCCCTCCCCCGCACCCAACCCGCACCCACCTTCCCTGTTTCAACCCCGCAACTCCCCTCTCCCCAGCATCTCCAGGGGTCTGCGTTCTCCCTCCCAGCCCTGGGAGCTTTATTTCAAGCTGAGATACAATGACAGATCATGTTCTTTTTCTCTTTCCTTCTTCTTTTTAATAAAGCTGTTTTGTGTCTCCACACCACCCCCCTTCTACATTCCTTGCATCTTAGTCTTCCCGTCCCCCTCCTGTAGGAAATGTCTAGGATTCTCTCACTGGGGTGTAATGGTTAAATTGCTACCAGCTGATTAAACAGCAGCAGTCGAAGCTGTAATCCTCAGCGTTCAGGAACCTGGGAAGGCAGGGACGAGTGCCCTGACCGCTTAGCCCCTTCTGACCCCCCTGCCAGGCGCCCGCCCAGTTTCACTCCTTTCATTTGTCCCGGGTTGCTTAATAGAATCTGCTGGGAAGGGGCGAGGGGCGGAGAAGGAGGAGGAGGGAGGACGGAAGAGGGAATAGGGGAGGAGGAGAGAGTCCCTCCACCAGCTCTGGCTCAACCTCCAAGGAATGTTGCTCCCACCCCTGTCCCTTTCCTGCCCCCCTGTAAAACCACACACACACACACACACTCACATATGCACATACTCACGTTAGCGTACACTCTCACATGTTTACACACTTACAGATATTTGCATACTCACCCACAGCCACACACACACATCCACATGCTCCCTTGTTCAGACTCAGCCACGCACACACTTTCTTGAACTCATACATACAGACACACATACACACTCATGCTCACACACAGTCACATATGCATAAACACATGATCACACAGTCACACACGTTCACACACTTTGATACCCCTCAGAGCCAGTCTCTTTCTCATTCTCTGCAAAATGAAGACCAGATGAAGGAAAAACCCCACCTACCCTGCCCCTCCCCGCACCTGCCCCCCATATAGGGAAGGGTCAGAAAGATGGGAACTGTGAGATCAGAGATGGGGCTGGGAAGCGGGAAAGTGCAGGCTTTGGGTGCAGGCAGCCAGCTGCAGGACCCTGGAGTCAGGACTTCCTTTCTTCCTGCCTCTCTGTGCTTTATTTGCAGACACGGACAACAGCCGGGCAAGGTGGCCATGGGGATCGAGTGGGAAAAGCACCCAGCCCAGCCAGGCAGGCACAAAGCATGTGTTACCTCGACGATCTGTGCTGGGTGCTGGGGTGCAGTGCAGCTGGCATAGCCTTCTGCACCCTTGAAAGCCACATGTCCCTTGGGCTTCTTGATGGACACTTCCCACCCTTGGCTCTTCACCTGCAAACTGACCTGTGACCATCAGATGAGACCCTGTGTGTGCAAAGATGCGCCCACAACTCAGCACATGCCAGGGTCCCACAACGATGGTTTTCCTGTATGATTAACGTTGCTGTCGATTCAGGCTCTGGACTAAGAATAGCAGGGGGCAGCCAGCCTCCTTGGGAAAGTTTATTTCTGTGGAAACTATAGTTCAGATGAGTGGAGGATCTGGCCTTGATTCATCCTCCCTCCCTCACACTTAGTCAGAAACCAGGGAAGGGCCTACTGGATGGAGGGGGAATTAGCTCACAAGCACTGGAAGTTTGCCACTGCTCCAAGTACACCGCTCTCTGAAGCAACTTTTCTCTTTCCCCTGGGGGAAAAAAGCCTCCAAGCAGGGTGTAGGAGAGGGCAGAGGGAATGGCTGCCGAGGGCCCTAGGCCAGCCTCGTTTCTGTACAGCGGGTTGAATGGTGTCTCCCATTCATGTCCCCCTGGAAACTCAGGAAGTGATCTTCTTTAGAAACAGGGTCTTTGCACAGATGTCATTCAGGTAAGAATGAAGATGACATCATACTGGGTTAAGGTGAGCCTTTTTCTTTTCTTTCTTTCTTTCTTTCTTTTTTTTTTTGAGATAGAGTCTCACTCTCTCACCCAGGCTGGAATGCAGTGGTGTGATCTCAGCTCACTGCAACCTCTGTCTACCGGGTTCAAGCGATTCTCCTGCCTCAGCCTCCAGAGTAGCTGGGATTACAGGCGCCCACCACCATGCCCAGCTAAGTTTTGTATTTTCAGTAGAGACGGGGTTTCACCATGTTGGCTAGGCTGGTCTTGAACTCCTGGCCTCAAGCGATCCTCTGGCTTCAGCCTCCCAAAATGCTGGGATTACAGGCGTGAGCCACCATGGCCAGACCAAAGTGAGACTTAAAGCCAATATAAGTGTCCTAAAGAAAGCTAGAGAAGGACCTAGAGACCGTGGGGACAGAGGCCGACATTGGAGTGATGCAGCCACAAGCTAAGGAACTCCAGGAGCCACCAGAAGCTGGAAGGATACTGGAAGTGACATTTTGATTTTGGACTTCTGGCCTCCAGAACTGGGAGAGTAACACATCCCTGTTGTTTTCAGCCATGCAGTGTGCGGTAATTTGTTAGAGTAGCCACAAGACATGAACACACTTTGCAAAGCATGTGTCAATGATCCCATTTTACGGATAGGAAAACCAAGGCACAGTGAGGGAAAATCCTTTGTCTAAAAATCACACAGGTGGTTGGAAGTGAAGGCAGGATTCCAGCCTAGGTCTGTGTGATTCCAGCACCTGGACCCTGGACCACCGAATTCACAGAGAAGGGACATTTCTGCGGGGGAGAGCCATGGTCAAAGAGAGGAATAAAGGCAAGTGTTGGTTTCCTCAGAAGGCGGCAAAGAGACTGGGAAGGAAGCTGTGGCAAGGAGTCTGGGAGATGGGACCCACCGTGTCAGACATCCTCCCCTAGGCTTAGAGTCCACCTTGGGGAAGGGCCGCTGAGGATTCCACTGGAGTTTCTCCCAACTCCTCACCCACCCTTCAATCTGGAGAGCCAGGGGGTGGTTGTGAGACAAAGAAGCAAAGGACCTTGGTCACAACTGACCAGAACATTCTTCCTGTCTAGGAGCTGCCCTGATCTTGCAGTGGGCAGTGAGCTACTGTAGCTGCCCTCCGGGAGGCTGAGTATTTACCTAGAGGCAGTGCTGGGGCTGCCGGCCAGGGAGCAAAATTTAAGGAGGCACTCGTTCTCAGGGCCATGCATGATGTTCAGGGTCGTGACTTGCGTGAACCTGAGAATGAGCGCCTCCTTAAAAATTGCACCTGGTTTGCCTGGCCCTATTCCTGGCCCCATCCCAGGGATAATTTATCAAAGGAACAGAGTGTATTTGGGGTCCATTGGCAGCTCATAAGTGCAGAGTCACATAGACCTGGGCTCAAATCCTGACTTCAGCCACTTAATAACTGGGTGACCATGCATGGGTCTGTTCTTTTACTTGAGCTCAGTTTTCTCATCTATAAAATGGGGATTATAGAATAAAACTGACCTCATAGGTGGTTGTGGTATTAAACAAGAATGTGATATAAAGTACATGGCACGCTATAATGTTAGCTTTTTATTATCTTTTTTTTTGGCAGCTTAGAAAAAGGAAGTTCATGGGTTTCAAAGTGAGTAATGGCTGCGTCTGGGAGCTGATCAAAGGTGGCCAGCTAAGTTGAGTAGCTGGTTCGGTGTATGAGAGTTTACAACACTGGTAATTTCCTTCTCCCTCTTTCTTTCTTTCTTTCTTTCTTTCTTTCTTTCTTTCTTTCTTTCT